>NC_133657.1:98635482-98817982 GCF_009905375.1 Apium graveolens | reverse complement strand
TAGTGAGGAAGACAGAGAAATTAGAGAGTTTTTTTTGGACGTGTTTTCTCTGTATTTACACCTTCTATTTTCTTTCGGTATTTATAGTACAAGAAATGAAAGTGTAACCGACAGACTTAAATATTGTATTAACTCAGCCGTTACAGAATATAATATTTAATTTTCAGCCGTTACAGAATATATATATTAAATTCTCAGCCGTTACAGAATATATATATTTAATGCTCATCTGTTACAGAATATATATATATATTAAATTCTCAGCTGTTACAGAATATATAAATATATATATTCAAATAAGTTTCATTAAATCAGAGTTGACCAGCTCAACCCATACATGCCCTGTCGAGTCTATCCCACATATCAATAAACTTATTTTTTCAGTTAAAATAATATTAAATCAATAATTAATTTAAATTAATTATTAAATGAATCTCATAACTCTTTCAGGTTCCCCGTTTCAACTCAATTTCTCTATGAATTTCATTAAGAAAAATCTTAAACCCATACATGAAAGTTTAAGTTCCCAT
Source organism: Apium graveolens (assembly GCF_009905375.1). Classification (NCBI taxonomy): domain Eukaryota; kingdom Viridiplantae; phylum Streptophyta; class Magnoliopsida; order Apiales; family Apiaceae; genus Apium; species Apium graveolens. Next base: position 98,817,452 of record NC_133657.1, on the reverse strand, counting down.
ATCAAGGAACAACTTCCAATAATTAGATTTTGGAATTATCATGAAGAACACAATAAAACTTATGATCTAAAATCCATTTTTCTAGCAGATGATACATGGTATAGTTTTTTAAAAATGAATTTGATAGCCTATTTTCGGAATAAAATCAGAGTTGACCGCGAAATAATACCTCCCACTGGAGCTGCAAACGAATAGGGCCGAGCCGAGTTTAATTAATTTTTAAAACGAGCCGATTCGAGCCGAGTTTAATAATCGAGCAGAAATTGATGTTCAAGCCCGGCTCGTTTAAACGAGCCCAACCAGAGCTGAACACGAGTTAGTTCACGAACAATCGAGCTGAGCTGAATTCGAGTCGAGTCGAGTTATCCACTAATAGTTTGCATATATTTTTCAATCAAATAACTTTAAATTATAGTAATTTTTTTATCGTAGGGAACCCGCAACCTCTACGTTCGGGTGCGCACCGGGTAAATCTCACGGGCTCACACAATAGCCTGCAAACCACGTGAACCAAGGTAAACCTCATTTAAACAATTATAGTAATTTATAATTTTACAAGTTGTATCGAGATCAACTACTGGTTTTATCTTACAATTATATACACATACTCACACTCTACAATTTTTCTTATTCTATATCATTTTATTTTTTAAGACAATTTTTTAAAAATATATCCAATTTTATTTTTAATTATTGAGACATTCGTAATTTTATAATCGTATATTACTTTAAAAAATAAGGATGTAAAATTTTTATTATGTTATGATGTTTTACTTAAATTTGATTTATGTAAATTGTATATGATATATGAAGAATTGGGTATGTATGTACCATGATAACAATTTCATAGTTTACTTACGAAAAAACTAAGTATTAAATTTTGAAAAATAAAAAAAATAAAAAAAATAATTAAATTATTAATAAATGATTAAAAATGTACTTAAAAAATATTTAAGTGATCAGTAATAATTTATTATTTATAATATCGGTCTTTCTAATGTGTGCCCAAGGGCACACATTAGTCACTAACTTCAATAAAAATGGCCTTTTTTATTGGTGAAATTGATGTGAATGCAGGGGGCCATTAACATTTATTATTTAACCACCAATAAGAAGAGCCTATTTCTATGGAAGTTAGTGACTATTGTGAGCCCTTGGGCACACCATAGAAAATCCCTTATAATATATATCAACTTTATCCGAGTCGAGTCGAGTTACCGAGTTCGAGCTGAGCCCGATCTAAACGAGTCGAGTCCGAGCCGAACGGACAAAAAGTTCGACTCAGCTCGTTTATTTATCCGAGCTCATTTTCATGTTCAAGGCCGGCTCATTTATGAAACGAACCGAGCCGAATTAGTTTAAACGAGCCGATCCTAAATTTTGTTCACGAATAACTCTATTCATTTACAGCTCTACCTCCAAGCAAGAACACAATACCAAAAGTTTGTATACTTTTCTAGGAAATAAATGGATCAGCTAGTGTCCATCAAATTTACGGGTTTGTCACAAGTACATCAGTATGAATTTTTGTGGCTCATAAAATGATGATAACTTTAATGAATTTTTACACCGAAAAAGGAATGGATGAGATTGAATATGTGTTGACTGAGAAATCTGGTAACAATAAAGTTTGAGGTTTCTCACCGGAATCAAGATCTGTGATGGTGGTTCTTTATCGGAAAATCAAGCGGTATGTGGTGGTTGTGCATTAATTGGCGGCTGAGATTGATTAGGGTAAGTGGTGGCTCCTTATCAGCTCTCAACTTCTTACCTTCTCAAAGTGCCTACATACCCTTTATATAGGGATCAATCATGACGTAGTTCTTGGGAAATAAGAAATCTAATGGGTTTAGACTTCTCATTTCTAGGCCCGATAGAAGCCCCTCCAGAATCCATCTTCCGCTAGCTTTAGGAATGTCCAATTACGAGGCCCAACCGCGAAGGCCCAAGGCTCGCTCATAATCGTAGGACTTCACGAATAGTGCATCTCCCTGAGCAAGGATAACACTCCGCTACAACTATCTCCCTTGATTTATGAACGCAGGTATAGCCACGATTCACCCCAAATACCGGAAGCGTCCATGACCCTCGAATGAGGATAACCCAACAGATAATAGGACAGGTGATCCCAAGCTGTTGGGTGCAAAGTGCAGGATGACTCCAAAGTTCTCCAACGAGGATACCCGTTGGATACAAGAACATAGCTCCCAAAGCACACACCAATATTCACCTCACATCCCCAACAAGGACATTCGTTGAATACATGAGGAGGCCTTCAATCATCAGGCACACCCCTGGAGGCCTTTAAGCTTTTCACGGACATCCCCCTCCTTGATCGACTCAAGGAGGGAATTCTTCAAATAGTACCTACAACAAATATGTTAGTGAAAATAATCTCCATTGCTCTCTCCATATTTGTCTTGTCCTGAGCGAGGACAAGTCCGGTGCGAGGACAAGCCCAGAGCGAGGACAAGCCCTTTTCCTTATCCTGGGTGAGGACAAGCCCGGAGCGAGGACAAGCCCTTTGTCTTGTCCTGAGTGTGGACAAGTATGTTCATCCAAAAAATCCATGTAGTGCATTCCACTTGACTAGGGCGCGCCCTACCTCTAGGACGCGTCCAATTCTGTTGCATTGTAGCTTAAACCCAAACATAGCCCATATCTTGCATTTCATTAAATAAGGGCGCATCCTAACCCTAGGGCGTGTCCTCCCCTCATGCGTTGCGTCCTAAAAACCTAATCCTTCCTCCTTTTTCCCTAATTTGATTTTAATTGGCCCGTCCTTGACCCAAAATGATCCATTACCAAATTTTGGCTATAACAACTATCCCCCGAATTCCATATGAAGTTGAAAACAAAATTAGAATCCTAATATCTAAATCCAAGCAAAATTTTGTGTCATCCTTCAAACTCATGAGTCTACGTCCTCCGCATCTTCCTCTATGAAGGAGCGTTCTCAACCAAGAGAGGTTAACCACTTATGCACCACATCTCTAAGCTTACATGAGTTAACTCGGTATAAAAAACAAGAGATATTATATAAAAGTGTGCACCTCTCACAAGGAATTTCATACTTCAAAGTATAATTTTATGAAAATATTATGGGGATTATCCTCAAGTATTTCATCCCATAATAGCCTTTTTTTGCGCACACCCCAAATCATTGACGGATCCTCAATAAAAAATTCCATTAATAAACTAAGAATAATAATAAGCATACTAGGCATTCTCCTGAGAATAACATTATTGAAGAGTGTGCTTTGAGGGGGAGGCGTGACCTGAACATAATGCTACCTCTTTGATCTTCAAGTAATAAATAATCTTCAAAAGAGTTTCAACAAGTAAACCATATGAACTTTCTAAGATGTAAATAATTAAATCCAGAGTTATTCAGAATAAAGCTTTTGAAGTTAAGAACATGGATAACCCAGAAAAATAAAAGTGTGGAGGTTGAGAAAACCTCTAATGTTGAGAGGACACGCCCCGTCGGTGAGAGTGATCTTTCCAACAACAATGCAAGTATAATTCCTTCAACTACCACTTCATACTGAACCTCTTACTTCTTGCCAAATAATAATCCAAACCAATGATCTCGTCTTTTCTACAAACAATGTGATTAATCAATTCAAACCAAAGTTGAAGCTTTGAGGGTCTTATACCATCACCTCACCTTTGGAGGCCCCCCCCTATATAAGAGCGACGTCTTCCTCAACAAAGCCTACATCTTTAGAGGGCGTGTCCTCTGTAAGATAAACATCTTTCTCGATAAGGTCTTCATCCTTGGAAGAGGCAACCAATATAAAAGGAGTCTCTACTTCGACAAAGATGTTCATCTTTGGAGTGAGCGTCCTCTCTAAGAACAACTTCTATCTCAACAAGGGTCTTCAGTCTTAGCGAGAGCTTCCTTTGAAAGAGGCGCATCTACCTTGACAAGGGCATTCATCCTTGGAGGGAGCGTCCTCTGTAAGAAGAGTGTCTTACCTAGACAAAGGTATTGATCCTTGGAAGGCGTATCCTCTCTAAGAGGAGCGTCTTACCTCAACAAGGTCTTCATCCTTGGGGGGTGTGTCCTCACTAAGAGGAACGACTAACCTCGACAAAGATCTTTTCTAAAAATCATAATTTTTTTGATAAAACAAGTGAAGTCCGAGTTCAGATGGATATGGACATGCAGTACCTCCTAGACCAGTTGTATTCATTTAACAAAGAGGCATCTCACATAGAAGCATCTCAAGTAGAGGTATATTCTTGAAGTAGATTGTATCCTCTAATTTGGTCATTTCCCTGATTTTGAGGAAAATTTGTCTATCTTACGCCCATGGCACTATGTGATGCCACAAAAATAATCATAGGCTTCTTACCCCCCGAGTGTGCATCCTCTATAAGAGAAGCTTCTATTTGGACAAGATATTTATCATTGAGAATGCGTCCTCTATAAGAGGAGCGGCTTCCGTCGATAAGGGAAATCATCCTTGGAGGGCACATCCTCCTTATGAGGAGTGAGTTACCTTGACAGGGATTTTCATTCTTGGAGGGCACGTCCACACAACGAGGAGCATCAACCTAGAAAAGGTCTCCATCCTTGGAGGGCGCGTCCTCTCTAAGAGGAGCTTCTACCTTGACAAAGATCTTCATCCTTGTAGAGCGCGTCCTCTCTAGGAGGAGCGACTTATCTCAACAAGGGTTTTCATCCTTGGAGGGCACGTCTCTATAAGAGAAGCGACTTATCTCAACAAGGATGTTAGGCCCTTAATCAACTATAAGGGGGGGTGAATACAGTTAATACAATCAATTCAACAAAGCTTCAATATAATTAACAGTTTCTATATTAACTGATAAAAACTTATTACATTTGTACTTTCTCGAGAGGATGAACAAATATCCTTGAGAGCTGCTAGGTTATGCGAAAGATATAACAATGTCGCAATGCTTATAGCATGAACCTAATCTTTGTTTTATATAGAGCACAACTACCAATGTATAAGGAATCCTATTTTATTAATAACAAGAAAAACTATACAATTGCTTCTGAGATAAAGTCCTTCACCTCCTTGAGTTCCTGTTTCGTTTTTCTTCTCAAAGATCAACTAATGTGACAAATACTGATTCATCAACCGTTGACAGCATCATCCATTGATATTATTATCCGTCGATTATCAACATCTGTCGATGTGATCATCATCCGTCAATGTAGTCATCATCTATCGATGCTTGTAGTCATCATCCGTTGATGTAATTATCATCCTTCGATGTAGTCATCATCCGTCGATGCTTCTGATAGTTTCTGTTTGATATCATCAATTGCTCCTAACAATCTCCCTCAACTTTTTCATTGTGGAAATATGGACAAGTTCCAATTGATGATGTCAAAAATATCTAAATTCAGGAATCAAGTATGCATATTCAATCTTGTTTCAGTGAATATCAGACTTTACTCTTCATCCTGAAATGCTTCTTTAAATTGAGCAATGTCAGAGGTTAATTCCACTTCCTCAGCTCAGAATGCTTCAAAAATCTTCCTTCTTCTTTCCAACATCTTTGACTTTAGACTTTGAAATCTTTGACTTCTCTCATATCTTCTCTTTTCATTTAAGCTTCAAGTCAGCAGCTACTTTAATTTATGATCTGAGATCTTCTGCTTGACTGATTTCCCTTATAATTACACATCTGGTTGGTCTGTTAGAAGGATCATCTTCATAAAGTACTTGAGAAATAACAGCAATGTCAACATTTGTTGTCTTCATGGAATTCTTGAAGTCTTCCACCATTTACCTTAGCTGGTCAAGATCAACTCCATAATTTTCTTTTGCAAATATTCTTCTACTCTTCTCAGAGTCAAATAATTGAATCTTCAGATCCTTGTAGAACAGAGTTGTCTTTCAGAGATTGAAGAAATTGACTTGCTTCAGCACCAGCTTCTATCTCCAGAATACTTTGGTCTTCATCAACAATAGTTAAATCTTCAACTCTTCTTTTATTTTCTTCTTTTACTATCCTTCCGTCCCCCTATTACCTTCATCAGAATTTTCAGCATCAGTACTTGTCAATGACAGCTATTTGCATTTAGATTTAATAATATTCTCCCCCCTTTTGGAATTATCACCAAGCAGTAAAGAAAGAATCAACTCCATTGAATCCTGTACTTCTGTAAGTTGAACATACATTCGATCTTGTTTAGCTTCCAATCTAGCTTGACTGGATTCAATTGTAGTTTGTCTGGAAACTATTGGTGAAATTTGTTTTTGAATTTCCCGATGAGTAGTCAGCTTTGAAGCAATCAAAGATTCTTTAATCTGATTGATTTGAATAGTAGTTTCTTCATGAGCTGTGCGTAAGAATCTGACAACTAAAGTTGATGAGTTTAGATGATTCAACATATCAGGATTTTTAATCTTCTGTTCTACTATTTCCAGATGTACAACATCTTGTGTTCTGAAAATATGATACATATTATCTTTCCAATGAGTATTCCAGAGATTATCAGAATAATCCTTTTCTTTTGTAGCATCTAACTCTTTCAATTTCTGTTGTCTCACATGCATAGGCATATCTTCAGGGAAGAATAGATCATCCTCAGGATCTATAATAGCATTAGAAACATTAGCTTCTTCACCATCATTAGATTCTTCAACAACAACCGGATCTTGTACTAATTGTTGAACTTGATCACCAGCTTCGGCATTTAGAATAGAATGAGAAATTGGTGCAGTATATGATCCAGTTACTTCAGAAGCTTCCACATCTTCAAGTATTATAGATAAATAAATTGGAGCTTCGAGATTAACTTCTAGAACTTCAGTTCCTGTAACATGCTGTGGTGATTCTGAAATGAATGAAATTTAGTGAATGGACTGTTGTGCTACTACATCTTCAGCAACAACAGGGATTTCCTCAGGTGATGGTAAAGTAGAGTAAATGGACTTTTTTTCAACAAAAATAAGGATTGTACTATGTGGTGGAATAGAAGAATGTATGGACTGCAAGAAAGTATTGGTACTTAGACTTGCAGGGAGATTAATAGCCTTTGGTGTATCAGAGTATTCTTGATATTTAACAGACTGCTGTTCAATATCTGTTTCTTTAGAACTCTGAGCACCTGCAAACATATATCAAATAAACCTTAATCTCTCTATTCTTTTAAAGTAGTCTCACTACTCCTCACACCACACTTCTCATGGATTTTAATAGTCAGAGCTTCCTCTCAAGGATTACTAAATCCAATCTCTCATCTACCTCTCCTTTTTCCAGGAAGGATCCTGCCTCTTTTAAATTTTGTTTTTCTCTCAATCTTTTCATACATCTCACAGAAAAAGGTTCAGAAAGATTGTCCTACATAAATAAGAGATGGCTAAAGAAGGGTGATTTGTGGTCATACAACTAGAGGTAGTCCTTAAACAAGGTCTAGTAGTAATCATACAAAACGGATTTATATCATGAAAAAAATAATAAATGGTGAAAGAACTAGATCAGTATTTAGAATAAATACTGATAAAGTAATAACAATATTTATACCTTGTGAATACATAATTTAGCTCACAGTTGATACTGTGGTTATAAAAATTGTTGTTCATCAATAATGAGAACCTCCATTTGAATTGGAGAGGATTTGATCAGGTTACTGTCATGTACCATGATCTCAAACCTTGTTCTTCTTACAAAGAACTAACACCTGAATGTGTTTATTGAAAGCTATAACAGAGTCTTCAGTAAAAACTGATGAAACCTCTGTGTCTCTGTTACTATCATTAAGATCTACCTCAACAAGTAGTCTATAACCAACTTAATGTTGTTTCTGAGTGGTGAGCACAATTCAAGAATTATGTCACTTGATTTTTGGCAACATTTGAGAAAAGAATTCAAGTGTTTCAGTTGTGAGAAGAAATTTAAGATTTAAGATATTTATTGTTAAGAAATGAGTGTGAACAACTTTCTTGATGAGTAAAAGAAAGTTTTAAAGATTTTGAAGAGAATGTAACACTCAAAGATAATAATCCTTAATGACTAAGAATTAAATCTTCCAAAAATTTCTTCTTTAACAATTGTTACCTTCTGCAGCGTGCTCAATCTGTACTGAAGTGATCACATGAACTTAAACAGAGATTAGTTATTCACATGCAGTATTATAAACATTCGAAGTTTAGAATGCAATACTGATTTGGATATATCATGTAAAAGCATTCAAGCACACACAAACACGAAAGTGAACAAGTAAGATAGCAAAGAAACTTAAAGATTTTCATTAAACATGAAGAGGATGAATACAAAGCAGAATTATAAAATAGTCCTAACACAAGCTAGAAACTATTCCTACAAACTATCCCATCTTCAACTTCTTCAGAGCCTCTTGCTTCTTCATGGCTCGAAGGTGATACATTCTACTTATTGTTTTTGCAAGAGAGATGATATTCTCTTGCAGCTCAAGAGTTGCTAGACGAGCTTGTTCTTCCAGTTCAGCAAGAAGTTCCTCTTGAAGAAGAACTTCTCCAATAAAGAAGGGTAGTTCCAACTTATCATCCCAAGAGAGATGATCATAGACTATATTTTGAACTTCAGTTGGGTAGTAAACTTCACCACCAATACGAACCTTAAGTCTGTATGGATCAAAATACATCTTGTCATCACTAGGATTAAAGACCGGCTGATAACATTCACCGCTGCGTGTATAAAACTGGGGTGGAACCATTTTTGATGAGTAAGGTTGTGAATAGAGTATTGAGAAGATGATGAGTTGAATATTAAAAAGGCAGTGAGAAGTGTTGAGAGTGGAAGGTTATATTTATAGCAGAAAGGTTTTAGAAACTGAAGAGATTTTTTGATTGACCATGTAATAATTAACCATCAAGCAAATACACGATTACGTGTATCTAGGTAAACAAAAAGTAATCTCTCTCTTCAGATTCCCATTCTCAATATAAATACTCAAGTATTACAAGATACTTGCATCGGTAACTAACCCATTTGAGCAATTAAAAGATATTGCACTATCTCACTGTATAATTAAAAATACTGCTTAACAATTTATTTCGAACAAGTTCAATATAATAAAAAAAGTATAACAATCAATCAAGTTTTGATCATTATCAATATTTTAATTATAATTATCAGGACTTATCAACTACTGACATAAACTATTAGTCAAAGCAAGTTTAACTAATAACATAATATGTAAGCAAAATCAGTAGTTCAACATGCAATTTTCACATAAAATCATTTAACATGATTTGCATGTTATCATGGCATCAATATTTAGCATAAGAATCAGTATCTAACAAGTACTGACAAATAATAAGATACCATGCTTCAATAATATCAGCAGACTTAATTATCAGAGTTTGAGAATTGTCCTGAAATCATTCCCAATTCATTCACCAATCTTGTGAATGTAGCTTCACAGAGAGGCTTGGTGAATATATCTGCTACTTGTTGATCTGTTGGAATAAAGACCAATTCCATTATACCAGCTTCCACATGTTCCCTTATGAAATGGTATCTGATATGATGTGCTTAGTCATTGAATGCTGCACTGGATTTCCTGTCATTGCAATAGCACTTTGATTATCACTATATAAGAATAGAAGAATAGTCTAACCCTTAATTCAGTAATTGATTCTCCATCCATAGAATTTGAGCACAACAGCTTCCTGTAGCAATGTGTTCTGCTTCTGCAGTTGATGTGGAAATTGACTTTTGTTTCTTGCTGAACCAAGAAATCAATCTGCCACCAAGGAATTGGCAGCATCCAGAAGTGCTTTTCCTGTCTATTTTGCATCCTGCAAAATCAGCATCTGAATATCCAATTAGCTTAAAGTCTGAATCTCTAGGATACCATAATCCCAGATTCATTGTTCCTTTGAGATACTTAAAACTTCTTTTCACAACTAATAGATGAGGTTCTCTAAGGTCAGCTTGGAACCTTGCACAGAGACAGGTAGCATACATGATATCAGGTCTACTAGCAGTCAGATATAGGAGTAATCCAATCATACCTCTGTAGTTAGTTATATCTACTGAAGAACCAATATTTAAATCTAACTTGGTTGTAGCGGCCATAGGAGTTGATGCAGTTGAGCAGTCTTGCATTTCAAATATTTTGAGTAGATTCCTGGTATATTTGGATTGATTTATGAAGATTCTTTCATCAGTCTGTTTAACTTGTAACCCCATAAAGTAACTTAATTCTCCCATCATACTCATTTGATACCTGGACTGCATTAGCTTTGCAAATCTCTCACAAAGTTTATCATTAGTAGATCCAGAAATGATATCAACAACATATATCTGTACTACTAACAAGTCCTTACCATGGTATTTATAAAAGAGAGTTTTATCAAGTGTACCTCTTGTGAAACTACTCTCTAGAAGAAATAGAGCAAGTGTTTCATACCAGGCCCTTGGAGCTTGCTTCAGTCCATAGAGTGCTTTATCCAGTAAGTAGACATGATCTGGATAACTTGGATCAATGAACCTTGGAGGTTGTTCAGCATAAACTTCCTCTTCGAGTTCTCCATTTAAGAATGTAATTTTCACATCCATTTAGAACACCTTAAACTTCTTGTGAGCATCATAGGCAAGAAAGATTCTTATTGCCTCTAGCCTTGCAACTGGAGAAAATGTCTCGTCATAATCAATGCCTTCTTATTGTGAGTAACCCTTTGCAACCAGTCTTGCTTTATTCCTTGTAACAATGCCCTTACGATCAGATTTATTTCTGAAGATCCACTTTGTGCCAACTACAGATCTGTTCTTTGGTTTTGGCACAAGAGTCCATACTTTATTCCTTTAAAATTCGTTGAGCTCTTCTTGCATTGCTGTGACCCAGCCAGCATCTTGCAGAGCTTCTTCAACCTTTTTAGGTTCAGTTTGAGATAAAAAAGAAAGGTAGAGACATTCATTCTGAGTGGCTGTAATGTATAATAGATGATGTCAAAGATTAATGGAGCTAACAAAGTCATTAGAATCTATAATCTGAGTGGAAAATTAATGAATAGTTATTTTCATTAATCAGTTAAGCTTGGGGCCAACCCTAAGTTAGTTGTATTGTTATCTAAATTTTTATTCTGTACTTGTAACACTTAAAGTCTGAAAAATGCAAAGGAGCAGACTAGAGTCTTTTTCCTAAAACAGTATCAAGCCTAAGAATTCTATCTGGAAGAAGATCAATACGATCATGCCTCAGAAGAATTTTGAAGAAGCTTGGAGTTGAATAAATCTATTCGGAGAAAAATGTTCTAAGTCAAGATCTCTACAAGTCACAGATTTAATGTTATAGAGAAGTCATTCGAGAACTCCAGAATGACTTATCGAGGCGTCATTCAAACTCCAGAGAGTACCGACGGATAAGAAATATCTACTCGACGGATGAGCTATATATCCACTCGATGGATGAATAACATCTACTCGACGGATGAGAAATATCTACTCGACGGATAAGCTATACATCTACTCGACGGATGAGCAATATCTACTCAATGGATAAGCAATATCCACCGGGAGTAGAGAAGTCAGGAAAGCTACTCGAGAACTCAAAAATATATCGACAAGTCATTCTTTCACTAGAGAACTCAGAGTTATCGAAAAGTCTATCTCCATTCGAGAACTCAGAGATATCTACAAGTCAAGTGAAGTTATGAAGACTAGAGATCTTGATGAGCTGAAGACCTCTACAAGCCAAACTCATTATGGAGAACTAGAGATCTCGATAAGCCTTTGTACTTATCGAGATATCAAGTGTCCAAATGAATCAAACTAGAGATCTTGAAGTACAGTCTCAAAGTACAGAATTGCAGATCAGTTTAATATCCAAGATAAACAATCAACAAACAATCCAACAACTGGATTAACAAGTCTACAAAAAGAAGCTTGAAGTGTGTGCAAGACCAATGGCAAAGATTAACTGACAGAGGAAGATCAAAGTAAACACGGGATACTAAAGATATGCTAAGCCAGAAATGGAAGATTTGCTTTTCTATAAATAGAAATGACAAGTGACAGTTTAGAAAAGCTAATAGCATGTTTATTATCTACTGTGTAAACCAGCAGTTAACTGAGCTATAAACTTAACACTGGTCCTCTAGTTAAAGGTAACAATTTAGATCAAAATTCTTGTAACACTCTCGAGAAGAAGCTGAGCTCTTTAACTTCGAAGAGCTTAGAAATTTTGTAGCAAAGCATCTTAATTTTTAATACAAAAATTAAGTGACTTTTGAAGATCTGTGTTCTTATTTTGTGTAAGTTTAATTTCTGCATGAACACTTTTCTATACAAGATTTAATTTATTTTGTTCAACCATTATCTTTCAAGAAAAGCCTAAAATCAGAAAAACACATTCACCCCCCCTATGTGTGTGATTCATTATCTAACAGTGGCTTTTCTTGTTCTAACACCACTGTCAGGGTTTCCAATGATTAAGTCAGGTGTGTGTGACTTAGACCATTTTCTTGCAGATGGAAGTTGACTCCTTGAAGATAAACCTCCTCCTTGATCCATAAATTCTCTGTTATTTCTTTGATTAGTTCCAATGTTGTTTCCTGATGCTCCTCCTGAATAAATGTTCCCATTGTTATCAGTATTTGACTCATTAGAATTTAAGAAAGATGAGTATGATGATCTTTCTACTAATGTATCTTGAGATGAATCACTTGTTGTAGTCTCTGGATCTGTATTATGTTGCTCCCCTTCAATATATGCTTCAGTGTCAGAAGAATTTCCACTGTCCTGTGGAATCTCAGAGCTTTGAGTGATATCAAGCCTTATTGTATCAGAGTAAGGATTTAAAAGTTCAGCATAAGGTACTTCATTTTCAAATCTCAACTTGTCATGGTCATCTGCTTCTTCTAGGCCTGTTATCTTCTTGTCATCAAAAGATACATGTATAGATTCCATAGCTGTTCTTGTTCTCAGATTGTAAACTTTGAAGGCTTTTGTAGTCAATGGAGAACCCACAAATATTCCTTCATCAGCTTGATAAGTGGATTTTATATCTACTTGGAATGCTTCATATCGGCTTAAGTTGGTGTTTTGGACTCAAGTATTTGGTGTTTTTGATGTGTTTTGTGTTGAGTCGTTGCAGGGCACTAGTTAGAGGTGGAAATGAGCTTTTAAATGATTATATATTGATAAGAGATCAGGTAAGGAGTCGTGGAAATTTGAACGAAGGACGGAGTACAAAAAGAAGAAAGCTGCAGAAATTCTACAGAAAGCAGGCGCACCCGCGCCCAAAGGAGCACGCCCGCGCCCCATTTGTCAGACACAGAGCGCGCCCGCGGCTGTTCAAGCGCTCCCGCGCCAGCCAAATTCTGCAAAATCCTGATTTGATTATAATTTGGTTATTGCGAGAGTCCAGGTCAACTAGGGCTATATATATAAAGAAAAGAAGACGTTTTTAAGAACAAGGAAGCCAGGGAGAACATAGAGAAGACCGAAAGCACACAAGACGGCTAAGGAGAAAAAGATTTAGTTTTCACGTTTGTATTATTCGATTTAGGCGATACTTTTGGATGCTTGTTTCTGATTTGTTCAAACCCTAGTACTTTTATATTATCTTGTAGTATTCTGAACTTATTTATTATCATGTTTTCATTAGAACCCATGGTGATGAGGTGTTCGATCATGAACTAATCGTTGTCATGGGGTTCTAGCGGATTTTTTTATGGATTTCAATAGTTGATTGTTCTAAACCATTAGTGTGTGGTGATTTATGATTTTCTATTATGGTTATACTTATTCTTCTTAGATGCGTAGCTAATATCTAAGTCATTTGTTAATCTTTATTGAAGCAAAAGTGGATATAGAGGTTTAGAACTTGTCATGCTAACATAGGTTTATGTATGTTGTCATACATAATTCGTAGTGTAATTTAATCATCTTACGCTGCCCTATGTAATCTCAATAGATTACTTGCTCATTAAACCGTTATGTTTTCAAATCTTATAGACATATAGGGTCTAAGCATAATTGGTGTCTGCTCAACTTTTATCTTATTTGTGGATGTTTAGTAGTAGGGTATATGTATATCAAAAGATAGCGTATACTAATTTCGTGTTATCTAATATTGTCATCACCATCACATGCTAAGATTATAGGCATAAACTCTGAATGAAGTATTTAATAAAGTTAGAATCCCATGTTTTATCTCATATAATTAATCAGTTTTATTCTCCTAGTTAATGCATGCTAGTATAATCACTTTAATTAATTAATAAACTCAAAATTGATACTTGTCTTAACAGTGAATAATAACCATACATTTGTTCAAAAGTGCATATTTGTTTAAACCAGTCTCTATTGGAACGAACTTAACTTAATCTTATACTACTTATGATCGCGCGCTTGCGTGGTTTTGTGCGAACAAGTTTTTGGCACCACTGCCAGGGATCAGTGTTAAATTTAGTTTATGTGCTTGTCATCAGTGGTCGTTAAAGTTCACTGACTCGTATTATTCTCTTACAAAGTTTACTTTGGTTGTGTGTTTCAAGTATTCGATTGAGCGTGTATGCAAACACGTTCTCAATCTTGTAAGGACAAACTAGAAGAAGTAGGAAAGGAAGTGATCATTGTAATGGGAGAACCAATAGCAGAAACGAAAGCATTGAAGGATTATTCTCAACCAAAGATCAATAAAATTCAATCTAGCATTGTCAGGCCATCTATTGCAGCTAATACCTTCGAAATCAAGCCTGGCACGATTCAGATGGTACAGAATTTAGTCTAGTTTGGGGGTGCTCCAACGGAAGATCCCGATATGCACATTAGAGATTTCATCGAGATCTGCGATACCTTCAAGTTCAACGGTGTTTTGGAAGATGCTGTAAAATCGAGACTTTTCCCATTTTCTCTGAAGGATAAAGCTAAGAGCTGGTTGCACTCTCTACCACCAGATTCTATTGCGACATGGAAGGATCTTGCTCAGAAATTTCTTACTAAATTTTTCCCTATGGCAAAAATAGCTGCAATCAGGAATGCTCTTACTCAATTTGCACAATAATCGGGAGAATCTTTATGTGAAGCCTAGGAGCGCTACAAGAAGATGCTTAGGAAGTGTCCTCATCATGGAATGCCTGACTGGATGGTGATAATTTGCTTTTATAATGGTTTGGGAACACAATCAAGAACTATGCTCGATGCAGCATCAGATGGAGCTTTATGGGCTAAGAGCTATGAAGAAGCTTGTCAGCTAATTGAGATGATGGCCACTAATGAATATCAGAATCCAACTCAAAGACTATCACAAGGCAAGGTAGCAGGAATTCTGGAGGTGAATACAGCTACGACTATAGCTGCTCAGCTAAAGGCGTTAACTATGAAAGTGGATTCTTTGGCTAACTATAGAGTTCATCAGATAGCAAGTGTTTGTGAGCTTTATGCACATGCGACGGATCAATGTGCTATATCTAGTGAGTCGGCACAGTTTGTGAGCAATTTTTAGAGACCACAACAACCAGTTCCTGCCATTTATCATCCTAACAACCGAAACCGTCCTAATTTCAGTCGGAGCAATAATTAGGGTGGTATGCAACATCCTTATCAGTAGTTTGGAAATAAACATTTCAACCCTCCTGGTTTTCAGCAACAGTTTTCACCAAGGCAACAATTTCAGCCACGACGAATGCAACAACAATCTCATGAAGGTGCAGGTCCATGTTCGAATGAAAAATCTGAATTGAAGAAGTTGAGGCTGATGTGCAAAAGCCAAGCAGTTTCAGTCAAAACTCTGAAGAATCAAATAGGGCAAATTGCCAATGCTTTATTGTACCGACCACAAGGAACTCTTCCTAGTGATACAGAAGCTAATCTAAGCAAGAAGGAAGTCAAGGAACAGTTAAAGGCAATCAACTTGAGGTCTGGAAAGGTCTCTAGCCCTAAAAATATCAAAACGAAGAATCTAAAAAATTTCTCCAGAAGGTGGGCGCGCCCGCGCCCATATCAAGTGCGCCTGCACCCTTGCCAGCTTCAGAAAATGCAATTCTTGAGGAAACATCTGATCAGAAGTGGGTCGAAGCGGAAACGAAGAAGACTTCTACTGAAAACACTACTCCTGAGCAAAATATAGGAGATAAACAAGTCTATCCGTCTCCTCCATATCTTAAAAGACTTCAGAAGCAGAAGTTCGACAAGCAATTCTCCAAGTTTCTGGAGGTTTTCAAGAAATTGCATGTTAACATACCTTTTGCGGAAGCTCTAGAATAAATGCCGAGCTATGCTAAGTTCATAAAGGGTATTCTTTCTCGGAAGCTTAAACTTGAGGAGTTGGAAATCGTTGCTCTAAAGAAAGAGTGCAATGCTGTGCTGCAACAAAAACTACATCCTAAACTTAAAGATCCAGGAAGCTTCACGATACCATGCACTGTTGGAAACTTATCTTTTGACAAGTGCTTGTGTGACTTGGGGTCTAACATCAATCTGATGCCACTGTTTGTCTTCAGGAAACTTGGTCTGCTTGATCTAAAACCTAAAAACATGTCCTTAAAACTGGTTAATCGGTCCATCATTTATCCGCGAGGTATAGTGGAGGATGTCTTCGTTATGGTGGATTAACTCATCTTTCCTGCTGATTTTGTCATCCTAGAATTTGAGGAGGATAAGAAGATTCCTATTATCTTGGGAAGACCATTCTTAGCTACAGGCTAAACTTTGATCTATGTGCAAAAGGGAGAACTTACAATGAGGGTTCAAGATCAGGATGTCACTTTTAATGTATTCAATGCAATGAAATTTCCCACAGATGAAGAGGAGTGCTATAAGGTAGATTTGGTCGACTCTGTAGTGAATTCGGAGCTTGATCAATTGCTGAGGTCAGATACCTTAGAGAGAGCTTTAACAGGGAATCTGATAGTGAAGACGAAGAATGGGCAGAGCAACTTCAGTTTTTGAATGCATCTCCGTGGAAGAGGAAGTTGGATTTTCCATTCGAGTCTCTGGGATTAGCAGAGCTGAAAAATTCTCAGGAGCGTCTTAAACCATCTATTGAAGAAGCTCCCACACTTAAGCTCAAACCACTGCTTGATCACTTGAGGTATGCTTTTTTAGGTGATGCATCTACTTTACATGTCATTATTGCTTTCGACCTTTCAGGTAGTGATGAAGACAAGCTCTTGCGAATTCTGAGAGAGTTCAAATCAGGAATCGGGTGGACTATAGCATATACGAAGGGAATCGGCCCTTCTTAATGTATGCATAAAATTCTTCTTAGGAAGGAAGTAAACCTACTGTTGAACATCATAAAAGACTCAATCCTATCATGAAAGAGGTGGTGAAGAAAGAAATTCTTAAATGGCTGGATGTAGGGATCATCTATCCTATTTCAGACAGTTCATGGGTGAGCCTAGTGCAGTGTGTGTCCAAGAAAGGAGGCATTACAGTTGTGGCTAATGAGAAGAATGAACTCATCCCTACTCGGACAGTCACAGGGTGGAGAGTATACATGGATTATCGGAAGCTGAATAAAGCCACCAGGAAGGATCATTTTCCGCTTCCATTCATAGATCAAATGCTTAACAAGTTGGCTGGTCATGAGTACTATTGCCTTCTGGATGGGTACTCAGGCTATAATCATATGTTCATTGCCCCAGAAGATCAGGAGAAGACCACTTTTACTTGTCCTTTTGGCACTTTCACTTTCCATCGAGTTTCTTTCGGGCTTTATGGAGCACCTGCTACTTTTCAGAGATGCATGATGACCATATTCTCTAACATGATTGGTATTAATGTAGAGGTGTTCATGGATGACTTTTCTGTGTTCGGGACTTCTTATGATGAGTGTTTGCATAATTTTGGCTTGATGCTGAAAAGATACGTTGAGAACAATCTGGTGCTCAACTGGGAAAAATGTCACTTCATGGTATAACATGGTATCATTCTTGGGCACAAGGTATCTAGCAAAGGTCTTGAAGTGGATAAGGCCAAGGTGGGTGTAACGCCCTCCAGACCCGGGGTATAAGTCTGGGGGTTACTAGCTAATCACCAGACCTGTATAATCTGATTAACTAATAATAAAGAAATGTATCTAAACCCCTTTAACATTAACCGGGATCTTTTTAGGTTGAAGTATGAAAAAAAGAACCACTAACTACTTTATTACAAACCAAATTTAAAATCTTACAACTCTCATTATTACAAACCATTGTCTAACCAGTTTTAAACCAACTTCATCTTTTATTCAAACACACGCACTAACTATCTACACTCCACCTGATCGGGAAACTCAAAGCTTTCTTCCGGGATTGGGATCAACACCTTGGGTATGAGAGGATCCCGAGGCTTGACCCGCTTCTTTACCACTCGAGTCCTGATGGGTTTCATATTCCTTCTTAACTGAAAACAATAAGGTGAATAACAACAAAAAGGGGTGAGCCAAATATTGCTCAACAAGTCCGCAAAATATAAACAGTGTTAAAGCAATTTAAATACATCGGTAATCTGGGTATATCTGCAAAGATATAACCCCGCGAGAATAGAAAGAAGGCCACTGCTGGCAAGTATAAACGAACTAAACTGGACACAAGTTCGCATCTATACCCTGTTGATCAGTCAGGATACAATGCAGATCTATATCCCACTATATAGATCCAGTCGGGCACCCAGGCTCTACGGTCCATCTCAAGGATCCGGTTATGTCCCGGTCCTTAGGATTAAGTAAACTTAATCCCCAAAAATATCACTATCCAGTCCATGGAGTAGCAACCGAAATAATCGGTATGCTTTGATATATTCTAATCACCAGAATATACCAATGTGCATGCGTAGCAATTGGAATATGAACAATGAATTCAAAGGAAAAAGGAGAAATCAAGAATCGAAATGAAATATGAACAAGAGAATAACAAGTGTGTATCGGTGTTTATGAACAAGAATAAAAAGAGTGAAAGCGTGATAGGAATCTGAAAAAATATCACTGTTCTGAAATTAGAATAGGGGAAAAACTTGCCTTTTGCACGAGTCACTTCAATTATATCACCTTCGTCTATCACCGACTCAACCTGCCTTGCTGGCTTAGCTTCTGTTAGAGAAATAGACCGGTTTAGTCATTTTGTACTTTAATTACGTCTTGAACCGACTTCACATATTTCTTATTGTCTACCCATGCGCTTATGACTGACTCGTATATTATATATTAACAAGTAAGACTCGATAAACCACATAATACACATAAGCACATAAGCCACATTATCATTTTTATTGTTAAAATAATTTATAGAATCAAAATCGACTCGCTGATCGTTTAGCTGATCATTATCTAACTCGTTTCCTATTTTTCGGGATTTATCAGACTCGTCTCGGCACGCGATTCGGCCGATAATCAAACAAATAACAAGGTCAACTAATTTCTAGAAGAAATTTAGTTTTAATATTATTTTTAATGAAAATAATTCATTTTTCTGAGTCAAATGGCTTTCGTTTCGCTCGAATCGGACTAACGGTCTATTTAATATCAATTAAACACAGATAATTCAATTTATTATTCAATATAAATAATTATTACTAATTTTTATACACTAAAATAATTTTTAAATAATTATTTAGGAAAAATCAGAACTAAAAATGATTTTTCTATAATTTTTGGAATTAAAATGAATTTATTATGATTTATTGAAAATTATTTGATTAATTTTCAAAATAATTAATCATTTTTAAATAACTAATAAATAATAAATAATTAAGAAAATAATTAAATCTGATTTTTTAGAAAATATTTCAGAATTATTTATAATATAAATCAATTAATTAAATAATTAATTAATCAATTTATAAAATAAATAAAACTGATTTTATAATTAAAATAAAATAAAATTAAAAAATAATTCTCAGAATCATTTGTCAGAAATCCGTTTCTGACAGTTAAGGATCAAAACCGGGTTTAAAAATCGGGTCGAAACGGGTTGGGGAAGAACATCCCGGGTCGGGATGAACTTGCCGGAATCAACCCAGAATCCGTCGAGTCCCCGGACTCCGGCGATGCTCCGATATCGACTAAACAGGTACCGTTTGGTAGTATTTTTGATGCCAAATCGTTTCTCATCACTTAACCATTCTAATTCTGGAAAACACAAGTCGTAATCATCCCAAAATCAAAATCTCCGGCCAAACTTCAAAGTTTTCCGATCAAAAGTCGAAATAAAAAATTTGTACATGAAAATTATAATCTATAGCTTAAAATAAAGCTTAAAACATACACAATCAAACCCCTATATCACTATATACCTTAGCTACCTATAAAATCAGAAATGACTAATTAAAAATTGGGCATAAACCCTAGAAATCGACTTCATCGATCCAAGTATCGTTTGTTCAATTAATTAGTACCAATCGATTGCTTACAACACAGAGAAACTATAGCAGTCATCAAAATCATTCAACAACCCCTAGAAATAAAAAACCCCAAATCGCAGTTATGAACCCTAGAATCAAATTAAAAAATATACTGATTTAAACATGAAATTGATGATACAAACCGAAAGAACAACTCAAGAGCTTCGTTTTGAGTACTTACATGACTGTAATCGATGCCAGAAACTGATCGGAATCACTGCTCGAATTCTTGACCCGAATTGCAAACCCTAAACCCGACTGTAGAGAATTTTTTGATTTTTAATTAAATAATTAAATAATTAATTAATAATTAGGCTATTTATAGTAGTAAAATTAATACTCCTAATTAAAATTAAGGTCCTAATTCTACATCTTTTAAAATTAATAAGCCCCTAATTTCATAATTTTTGAGTATTAATATTTAATTTATAAGTATTTTATATATACAATATATATGCCAAAATTTCCCAAAAATTGTGAATAATGCAAAAATAAAAAGAAATGGTATAAATGAAAGTCCTATAATTTTATAAAAATAAAAAAATGATTTTTGTGGGGGTTTTTAACACCCAATGGGGCCCGGAAAATCATTTTTCGCGAAACGAGAAAATTTGTAAAATACCTAGATGTTCAGAATAATGCGATGATAAAAGCCGTTTGATGAAAAATAAGGCCCATTATTTTATTTGAAATACCTGCTTTAAAATCATGCTTCGGGTCGTAAAACTTTTGTAATGAAAGTTATGAATGCAAAAATAAAGTATCTGAAAAATATCTTAAAAATACCTGGACAACACAGAATGCACGTAACACATAGCAATTAGGGTTTGACAGTTAATTACACATAAATGACATATTAACACACATAATTTATTATAAATATGATAAAATACATACGTAAATTTCCCAGACGTTACAGTGGGGGTTATTGAAAATCTTCCTCCACCAATCTCAATTAAAGGAATCCACAGTTTTCTTGGTCATGCGGGTTTTTATCGGTGATTCATCAAAGACTTCTCCAAAATCTCTAAACCCTTGTGCAATCTGTTGTAGAAGGATGTTCCCTTCAAATTGATGAAGAATATTTGGCTGGTTTTGAGAGTTTGAAAAAGAGTTTGACTACAACACCTGTTATTACTGCACCTGATTGGAATGAGCCCCTAGAGATGAGGTGTGATGCTAGTGATTTTTCAGTTGGAGATGTTCTTTTCCAGAGAAAGAAGAACATTTGTCATGTGGTTTACTATGCTAGTAAAACCCTTAATGGTGCTCAGCTGAATTACACTACCACAGAGAAGGAGCTTTTGGCAATTGTCTACGGTTTCGAGAAATTTCGATCTTATTTGCTTGGGATAAAAGTGACGTTTACACTGATCATGCTGCTATTCGATATCTGGTCTCAAAGAAAGATTCAAAACCTCGATTGATTCGATAGATTCTCTTGTTACAGGAATTCGAACTGGAAATCAAAGACAAGAAATGTACAGAAAATCAGGTACCAGATCATCTCTCACGTTTGTAAGATCAAGGCAAAGCTTCACATGATAAGACATTGATCAATGAATCTTTTCCAGATGAGCAACTTTTTGGGGTGCAAGAAGAAAAACCATGGTTTGCAGATATTGTGAACTATCTTGTGAGTAATGTTATTCCCCCAGAACTCTCTTATGCTCAAAAGAAGAAGTTTCCACATGAGGTGAAGTGGTATCGATGGGATGACCCTTTCTTGTTTATATAGGGGGCATATCACATTATCAGTAGGTGACTTCCGTATAGTGAGAAGGAGGGTATCGTGCGAGACTGTCATTCTACTGTGTATGGTAGCCCTTATGGTGGAGAGAAGACAGCTGCCCGTATCCTTCAAGCGGGATTTTTCTGGCCTACTTTGTTTAAAGATGATCATCAGTTCGTGTTGAGATGTGATCGTTGCCAACGAGTTGGAAATATGTCCAAGAGAGACAAAATGCCTCTCAATGTGCTTCTCGAAGTTGAGATTTTCGATGTTTGGGGAATCGACTTCATGGGGTCATTTGTCTCGTCATGCAATAATCAATATATTTTTTTGGTGGTGGATTATGTGTCTAAATGGGTTGAGGTTAAATATTTGCCAACCAATGATGCTAAGGTGGTGATCAATTTTCCTCACAAGCAGATATTCACACGTTTCGGTACTCCAAGGATCATAATTAGTGATGAGGGATCGCATTTTTGCAATCACAAATGTACTGCATTAATGGAAAGATATCATGTGAATCATCGTGTGGCCACAACTTATCATCCTCAAACTAATGGGCAAGCTGAAGTCTCTAATCGAGAGATCAAGCGAATCTTGGAGAAGGTTGTGAGTCCGTCAAGGAAAGATTGGTATTTGAAGCTAGATGAAGTTGTTTGGGCCTACAGAACAACATTCAAGTCTCCTCTAGGCATGTCTCCTTTCCAGTTGGTATATGATAAGGCGTGTCATTTGCCTATGAAGCTAGAACATAAAGCATATTGGGCTTTGAAGAAGCTGAATCTTGACATGGAAGCTGATGGAGAAAAGAGAATGCTCCAACTTAATGAACTTGATGAATTTCGTCTACAGGCTTATGAAATTGACAAGTTATACAAGGAGAATGTCAAGAGATGGCATGATAGGAGGTTAGTGCACAAGACATTTGTGCCTGGTCAGCAAGTTCTATTGTTCAACTCCCGTCTCCAACTTTTCCCAGGAAAGCTTAAGTCACGGTGGTGAGGTCCGTTCATTGTCAAAAATGTGTTTCCACATGGTATTAAGTGGCATTTATTTCCACTTAGAATACTTCATAAAGGCTTGAATTGATGTTTTGTACTCGAGTTTTTTGTGTTTTTGATACGTTTTTGTAGTGTTTTACATTTTAGGGTATAAATGAAGGAATGATGAGATTTAGCATTGTTTTGGTGCTAAATTGGTGTTAGGAAGGTGCCTCGGATGATTGCTCATTGATCGACATCAAAAAATAGCTAATAAAATAGAAGTTAGAATTTTTTTTCCAGAGGCTTAGCGTGCCCGCACTGTGTTAGCGCGTGGCCGCGCCGGATTGTTAGAAGTACAGCGTGCCCGCGCTGGGATAGCGTGCCCGCGCTGGGATAGCGCGCGCCCGCGCCAGGTCGATTTCATGAAATCCTGATTCTTGTATGATTTTGACTGTTGGAGGCCCAGAATGATTCTACGGCCTATATAAAGCCTAAATAAGATGTTTTAAAGTATGTGATACACAGGAGAGATACAACGGAGACTAAGGAGAAGACGACGAGAAGACTTAGGAGCACAAATACAATGAAGGCGAAGAGGATCTAGTTTATTCTTATGATTCTTTGTTTGAGTTGTAATAATGGGTGCTAGTTTTCCTCTTTGTTGAACCTATTACTCTTGATAACGTACTTTGATTATTTATTCAGTTTATAAAGACCTAGTTTATTATACCATGCTTTCATCGGAACCCACGGTGATGATGAGTTCAGTTATGAACTAATCGTTATCATGGGGTTCAGACAGATTTACTTATGGATTTCAATAGTTAATTTGTTTCGATATCTTAGTGTGTGGTGATTATATGATATCCTAGTATTGGTTGTGGTTATTCGTCTTATGAGCATCGCGGACTTATAAGATAGCGTGTTAATCTGTATTGAAGCGAAAGTGAATATAGGGGTTTAGAACTTGCCATGCTAGCATAGGTTCATGTAATTGTTATGCATAATTTGTAGGTAATTTTAACCATCTTACTTGCCCTATGTAATCACGATAGATAACTTGCGCATTAAACCTTTGTGTTTTCAAATTCTATAGATATATAGGGTCTCAACATAATTGGTTTCTATTCAGCTTCTATCTATTTTGTGGATGTCTAGTAGTAGGGTATTCGTACAACGAAAGTTGCCTCCCTTATTGCCTCCATTGTGAGTGTCATTATCATCAGGAAATATCACCTGAGGTGAACATTTAGATTTGATAGCCTTTAATCTCCCCCTTTTTGACATCATCATTAACAAAGATGGATATTAGAAGATCCAAAGTTGTTTAAAGACCATCAATTTTTTGTTCAAACTTTTCCTGATGCTTTTCCATCTTCTCTTGTTTGAGAACAATAGGCTTCAATTTCTTCTGTAATTCAAATTCCGATTTAGCTTTGACTTCAGTAAAAGAATCCTTAATTGAGTCAATCTTTGTTTGAGTTTGTGTATGAGAAGAATGAATTGATTTCATCATTATTGAAGAAGCTTTGAGATGAGCAAGCAGAGAAGGATCGTTGATCTGAGATTCAGTTATTTACAAGTGTTTTGAAGCATTATGAAGAGAAATAGGATAAGTATAATCCTTTCATTTAGAATTCTATTCTTCATCTTCATAAGCTTTAGAAATTTCAGCAGCTCTTACATTTAGAATCTTTCGCTTCTCCTCCTCAAAAATATCTTCTATAAAAAGAAATTCATCCAAGTTGTCATCGGAATGTAAATCGACATTTATTTTTGAAACATCAATGTCATCTTCAGAATTAGAATGTATAGAAGCTTCATCATCCATAAGCGCAAAGTAAATAGCCTTTTTATTTCTATAGCTTCTAGGCTTATGTAACCTCCGTGCCACTTCATCTTCAACATCAGAGTTTGGTATAATATCTTCTGAAGGAGTAGTATGTGAGCCAACAGATTCAGAAACTTTAAAATCATCATATAACTCAATTCCCTCTGGAATTATAAGCATGGGTGTATGAGTATAAGTATTTAACTCCAAAACCTTAGTACCAGTAGAATGAGTTGGAGACTCAGGAATTGGGTTCAACTCTGGAACTTGAGCTTTATGAGTGGATTATTCTACAACCACATCACCAACAACAAAAGGGATAGAAGGAGTGGTAGAAGAATCAATATGAGTGGACTACAAGAAAGTATTAGTACTTAAACCTGCTGGGAAATTATCAGCACTTGGTACATCAGAGTTTATCTGAGGGACTACAGGCTGTGGATCATCAACTATTTCTTTAGTACTCTGAGCACCTGTAAGAGAAGAAAGTGAACAACTTAGGTCTCTATATTATTTTAAAGTAGTCTCACTACTTCTCACTGCACTCATCTCATGACTTTTAAGAGTCAAAATTTCCTCATAAGGATTCACTAAATTCGGACTCTCATCTACCTCTTTTTTTTCCAGGTAAGGATCATGCCTCTCTTTATATTTGTCTTTCTCTATATCTTTTCCCTCAATCTCACTAGAAAGGCTTAGAGATTTTTGTCCTGCAGAAATAATGGGTGGCTGAGAAGAGATTTTGTGGTAACATGAATATGGGTACCGTCTTTCGGAAAACTATGCATGATCATACCATCAGGATTTGACATAACATTAAATGCTGAAAATACAACATCAATATTTAAATTAAATGTTGATAAAGAGTAGTCAGTATATATACCTTGTGGAATGGAAGTTTCAGCTTTCGGTACAGATAGTGCATCCAATGGAGGAACTGAAAGAATTTTATTTAATTTGGGTGTGAGATGCACTCTTCCTTCCATATCTAGAGTCAAGATGGTTGTATCAAGAGATAAGCCTGAACTACCACTTTGAGGTAGTGGTTCTTGTGTGGCTGGAGAATTTGGAGCTGCTAGATCACTTTGATATCCAGGTTCTTGTGTACTCCTCTCCTCATGATCAGAATCATCATCCCGTGCTTCACTAAGATGCATACTAGCTATACCCTTCTTAGCATGAGACTCAATAATTTTATAGAAGCTTCTGACTTTGGAGATCTCATATGTCAGCTTTACTGTGGTGGCATCATGCCATTTTTGGAGAGATTTGAATGCTAGATGATCAGGATTTATTATGTCTACTATACCACTTTAAGGCATTGGTTTTAGTGGGACTGAGCCAGTATCAGTTGCTTTATTATTTGGAGATGAAGGTTCTTATGAGCTTTGTGGCGCCCTCCAAACCCGGGTCAGAAGTTTGGGGTCCACACATACACACATCTTATTTATAACCTGCTTATAACAATAATAAAGATAACAATAATATGCAGTGACCCTATTTACCAACTACCACGGATCGCAACAGGTTAAAGTATGCACACAAGCAACACATCTACTTATATTTCATATCGTTCAAATCCCAACCATTCAAACTCAAACTGAGTATTAAACTTTATTACAAACTTTTATAGACTTAAATTATTCCAAAAGAAGCCTACTAGCTCAGCTTTCTCAACCTGAACCCCTAGCTCTCGCGCTGGACTGGGGATCCTCGTTACCAACTGGTTCCTTTTTAGCTGGAAAGAATATAAACAACATCGCACAGATGAGCTAACTAGCTCAGCAAGTCATAATGACAAAACTGAGAATAATGATCATCAGGTGAACATGATTATGATATCAAGTGAACAATGGATTATGATTTAGAATTGGATATTATACTTTTAATTTAAAAACCAAGATTAGGCTGCTGATCAGTCACGCACTAACCCCGAGCAAGGCACACAACATTGCTCTAACTACTGGATCCAAGGCACACATTGGCCTAACTTGACCATTATATGGTCTGACCACGAATCTGGTCCACAATTTTATAAAAACAATCCAATTCTAACATAATAACAGAATAAGCAATAATTAACAATAATCAGAATCATTAACAACAATGAGTGTTTAACAATGAAAGGGTTTCAATCCTTGTAAGGATCAATAAGATAATTTAAAAGCTTGGATGCTGGTATGGAAAGAATTGGATAACAAAGGAATCAACATTTCAGGGTTTCAAAGATTTGGGCTTTCAAAGCATAGGCTACAATGTTTGAGTATATAATTAATTCAGTTTAGTGTTTGGAATTTTGTTTGCATGTATTTGTGGAGTAGTATCGTATACTTGAGGTTCGTGTTTGGGTATACAACAATCAATGGTCTAGAAAGAATAAGGTTCATGGCTCAAGATCTATAACTAGAATCAGGGTTTAGGTTTCTGTGCTTCAAAGCACTTACAATATCACAGGATTATCAAGTACTACAATATCTCGAGAAAGTTCAGAACACTTGCCTGGTACTAGCTTACTATTCTGCACTCACATCCAATCACAATCGTCTTACTCCTCAACTACCTGTTTCCCTTTCCTACGCCTTGCCTCTTCTGCTCACATATCATAAACATCTATTAATAATTGACTCATATAGTTCTATTCAACACATACTTCTGTCTACCCTTCGTTTTACCCAAATCCGATTAACAGATTGAAAGTTATGCAATAATCAAGTAAACACGGAATATATAGACTGATAGTCAATCAACAAGTCACATATAGCATATAATACATCACGTAATCAATGATATATTATTTATAAAGAAGTCTCGGGTCATAAATAGGCTTTCTAATATTTAAAATGATTTTTAAAATATTTTTCGGAATTAAAACGGGTCGTTGGATCAATTTTGGAATAATAAACAGGGTTCGGTTGGCCAATTCTGGCTCCGAACCAATTTTATACTAATTATCGAGCCTTGGAAATAATTTAGAATAATATTTTAAAGCTCGAAACTATTTTTCCGAATTTTTAAATCATTTTTAAGTAATTATATCTAATTAAATAATTAATTAAAATCAATTAATAATTAATTAAATCAATTAATCAATTAATTTCCAAATTAATTGACCAATTAATCGATTAAAAATTAACTGAAATTAATTAACTAATTAATTCAGATTTATTTTTGAATTAAAAATAATTTTCGGAATTAAAATAATAATTTTCAGAATTTTCAGAAATTAAAAATGAATTTTTATAATAAAAATAAATAGGAAATATGATTTTTAAACATTTTATAAACAGGAATCCTATTTTTGAAAACTTTGCAAACTACAGGGACTAAATTTCACCATCTTCAAAAATACAGGGACTAAACTGCAATTTTGCAGTTTCAGTCGCCGGAAAATCGGGGGTGGCCGGAGAAGACGATCCCGGCGTTCTCACCCCACCAACACTACCAGATCAACACTACACAACACCAGGAACTTGTTCATGCAATCAAAATATTCTAATCATCCCTGTTCTGGCCGGAAATTGGCCAAGAACATCGCCGGTTTCCGGCGAACATCGTAAATCTTTAAAACACAACTCTCTTCGATTCAAGCATCCTCTATTAACAAGCTATATATCAATCGATTGCAAATTTTATAAGGAACACAACCCACTATAAATCAACAGCTAATAACCCCTGAATCAAAAACCCCCAAATTTCAATTGAAAACATTCATACGGTTTATAAACCCTAATTTTGAAATTCGAAAATTAAACCCACTTTTGAGCATGTTATTGAACTCCAAATCAGACGTATGACATATGGAAATCATCAGGAAAACAAGCTCTACAACATGCAATCATCAAATCATACAAACAATCATCCGAACAAAAATTCATATTTTTAATAAAATAAATTCGAAAATAAATAAATTTTCAGAAAATAAACCTTTGATTTTGCAGTGAAACAAAGCTCAGAATCTGATTGAACACTTCAAATCCTTCATTTTGGTTACTCAAGCTTTGAAAACAGAGATTGGTAACGCCTTCGTTTTGCTGTTTGATTCTTAGAACAGTTTATATAATTAGGGTTTTTCTCCAAAAATTATAAAATTAACTATCTGCAAATGATTTTGATACGAAATAAAATACGGAAAAAGGCTATTTATAATTACGGAAAATTAGTATCCCGTTGGATCATTCCGGATATAAAACGGTACGTTTATTTATAAAAACTGATCCAAACGGTATCGGTTTTCGGGATAATTATCCAAATCAGTACAATTTGTACTGCGGTCTTGGTCTCAGCGCCTGGTTACACGTACTACGAAGTGATAATTGGGATAGTTTAATAAAAAGCTTCCGTTTATCGAAAATACGAGTTTTATTGATTTACCGAAATGAATATTGTATCGAAAATATTGCGCCGAGACCCGCGCAGAATAAACCGTATGCTGGATCGAAAAAGTCGAAACATGGAAAATGCTCGGAATATTATTATTAGGTTAGGAAGGAGTTCTTGGAAGAGTTTCGGGTTCCAAAAACGTAACAACGGTTGACGTCAGTTGGTTTTATAAAATAGATTTTAAATACTCGAAAAAAGATTTTATAAATTTCATATGATCCTTATAAATCCATAATAATTAGGAAAATATGACAATTATCTATGTTTTATTTTGGACATATAGAAATTAAAATACTCAATTAATATTATTTTTGAATATCCAAGTACAGATAACATTTAACAATTAACTCACAGAATAGATACTGAACACACATAATAATTATTTAATAACAAAATAATTACACGATATATCTCGGATATTATAAGCTTGGCTCATACTCAATAAAAATTCTAGTTGACATATATCTTTCAACATCTGTTTGTTGAGCAGCTCTTTGAGTAATGTTAGCCATGATCCTTTACACTTAATCAGAAGTAGCAAAATTTTCTCTCACCCTAGAATCAGATTTTATTGGTGAGTCAGAAATTAAGACATGAGTGGCTGCAACATGGCCATCCTTATGACTCCTTGAGCTAGTTTGTGGGGCTGTAGCTTCACTTTTCTCTTCTATCTCCTTTTTAATCTTTAATGCCTGATTTGACAAAATAAGATTTGACCTTCTTTATTTTCTTTAGTCCAGGGCTTGAAGAATTATCATTTTCCTCATCAGGATTTGGTGTGCGCTGTGCAGTTGGTAGTACAAATGGTGATTGAGTGAATCAATATTTAATTTTTGAAATTTGGATGATAAGGGATCATTGTCCTCATCATCTGATTCTGTCTCATCAATCACAAGTCTTCTCTTAGCAATTTCTGAAAGTTTAGAAGAATGAGAGACTTGTGTTTTACTTCCACCCTGTCCTGCATCAGTTTTTGAGGCTGGTGGTTTTTGAGAAACCCTAAGTCCTAATGTCTGGGAAGCATCAGACTTTGCTAACCTCTTTCTTTTTATTGGGAGAAACTTGAGGTGGATTGTATTTGTTGTTTTGTTTGTGTGACAGAGCTGGGATTAACTACAGGGGGTTCCCACAAGTTATTTTTTTTTATAGTTTAGCTCTTTGTAAATTCTGCAGACCATAGGTCTCAAAAAATTCTTGCAATGAGCAAGTTCCTAGTAGAAACTGGAAGTCTTAGGGTAGAGAGATCATCTTTTTCCTTATCCTTGTTAATGAGATCAGTGAAAGATTTTTTTGTAAATATAAAAACTGATATGATCTCATTAGCAGGGATATAGATATTTGGAAAATACTGATTAAAAATGAGCTGACAAAATCTAGCATAATATACACTATTAGGATAAGCTATTAATCTATCACCTATGAAACATAATAGAATTTTACCGAAATCATAATTTCTAGAATGGATCAAAGAATACCCAATTTGTTATGACATTATGGGTAGAGCATCAAAATTTGTGCATTTGTTGTTGAATGCTCTTGTCATAGAATTAAACTAGAAATTCCACTCCTTCCTGAGCCTAGGCCTCTTCAGTTGGCCTAAATTCTTCAACTCCTTGTCATACCCAATTGATTAGGAAACTCTCATCTCCCCATCATCCACAGGACCAGGATAAGAGTCATGGGTTGAAATATGAAGAGCTTCCCTGATAGTTTCAGAAGTCACTACCTTTGTATCTGCATTATATTTAAAAGTTATGCTTGGGGTTCTACCATTGAGACCTCCATCATCAAAAACTCCATTTCTCCAGAAATTAAGAACATTACTACTAGAAACCACTATGGGATTTGTAAGTGCATATCCCACCTCACTAGCAGCAAGTAAATCTTGAAAGATGTGAAAATCAGGATTTACACCAGTCTGCTCAAGAAAAGCAGCATAGTTGTTAGACATAAACTTAGCCCCGCTGTTGATAAACGCTTTACTTGCAACTGGTGAAGCCATGTGTACTGTTTTTTAAAGAAAAGTTTAAACGCTAATTAGGGTTTCAGAGTTTATCACAGAGAAAAGAGAGACTTAAAGAGGAGAGATAGAGATGAATTATAAATAAAGTGAAAAACAAAATCAAAAGTTGATTTAAATTGATTTTGTATAACTCTATACTCTTTTACTGACAAATGGTTCGAATTATTGGGACACGTGGCATGATCGTGTGGTGCAACAAATTATTAATGGACCAGATAAAAATGAACAGTTACTGCATGCATGATTACATAAAGTGGTGTTTATATGGTTCTGAATAGTTTTTCCTTTTATCTCGCCATTAACACACAGTTGTAATAATTTTTGACATAAACACAAACCACAGAATCAATTAAATACTGACTTAATCTATTTTAAATAAATTCAAAACTTATCAGTGTTTAATAGTCAATCAGTGTTTGACTTATATCAGAATTCAAGCAATTATCATCAGAGTTTATCAGTCAACACATATGTTTGACTCATATCAGTATTTAATCACATTATCAGAGTTTATTTATGCAACTACTGTAAAGAGTAAACTATAAGAATTTAACACTCTATTTAACTTTCATAAAGCAAATAACATGAAGACACGATATTAGTGTTTAATAAAGTTATCATTTTTTTTTAAAAAATGATACTTAGAAATAGATACCAAACTCTGATTACATACGCCTTTAGAGAACACAATTTATTCATTAGTATTTGAGAAATATCCAGAGATCATTCCCAACTCATTCACCAGTCTTGTAAAGGTAGCTTCACAAAGTGGTTTGGTGAAGATATCTGCTAATTGATGATCTGTAGGCCCAAAGTACAATTCCACTATACCTTTCATCACATGTTCTCTTATGAAATGGTATATAATGCTGATATGCTTTGTCATTGAGTGCTATACTGAATTTCATGTCATTGCAATAGCAAGTTGATTATCACAATATATAGGAATTTTATAATACTTTAACCCATAATTCAATAACTGATCCTTCATCCACAGAATTTGTCCACAACAGCTTCCTACAACAATGTACTCAGTTTCTGCTGTTGAAGTGGAAATTAACTTTTGTTTCTTGCTGACTAAGAATCCAATATGCGACCAAGAAATTGATAGCTTCCTAAAGTGCTTTTCCTGTCTATTTTGGATCATGCAAAGTTAGCATCTGACTATCCAATTAGCTTAAAGTATGAATCATTAGGATACCATAAACCAAGATTTATAGTTCCCTTAAGATATTTAAAAATTCTTTTCACAACTAAAAGATGTTGTTCCCTTGGATCATCTTGGAAACTTGCACATAGACAGGTAGCATACATGATATCAGGGCTTCTAGCAGTCAAATCTATGAGTGAGCTAATCATACCTCTGTAGTTAGTTATATCTACTAATGAACCAGTATTTAAATCTAACTTGGTTGCAGTGGTCATGGGAGTTGTAGCAGTTGAACTATCTTGCATTCCAAATCTTTTAAGAAAATTCCTGGTATATTTAACTTGATTAATAAAGATTCCTTCCCCAGTCTGCTTGACTTGTAATTGAAAGAGATATGTCCTAAGTCCAATCATGTATGAGGATTTTGGAATAACTTTTATGTAATCTGTTTTGATTTCATTGATATTAATAAAAGACTTATTTTGTTTTTATTGCGGGCTCTATCTATTTAAATGTTTAAATAAGATATACCACAGTTTAGAGTAAAGCTTTTTATGGATTGTGATGAGATCATAATAATGAGACCTAAAAGATTATAACTCTAAACTTAAATAGTTCCTGGTCCTAGGATTACTAACTGGTAATTAATAATCCGCAAAGATCGGCACATACTATGCTTGCTTCATTATGAAGGATGTCTGTTCTCATAAATATTTGTGTGGTGACACTATAGCTAGTATGTAGGTGCTTATTATAGAATAAGTTCACTGAACATGACTCACACAGCTGAACAACTGATGGAGTTCACTCACGTGTCAACAGTTGTTCACATAGTGATAGTTGTACAAGTATCCTTAGACTTGAGGTCATCGTAGTCATCTTGTGTACACTGAACTATGCTTTGGTTTAGTTCATAGTCTCAAGGGACAATTATAAGGGCTCTACTGGGTATAGAAATTTGTACACGAAGATAGTGTATGATCAATAAAGGATCTACCCCTTCCAGTGTAGGAAGAGAATGTTCAATGCTGATCCACTTATGTTAGTTCAGGAATCTCTGGCCAGAGTGAATGAAATTAGGAAGGAGTTTCTAATTTACATTAAATAGAACTAAGCATAGTGAATGGGAAAGCAAGTGATTAAATAAGATAGGCTTGACACAAGTTCCATTCCTTGTATTTAATCGTTCCATGGCAGGGTAGAAGGAATTAATTGTACGGTAACTACTCACTGAATATGTTCTTGGTATTCTAAGTAGTGAATTCGTATTATCCGGATAGTCACGATATGCTGAGAAGTATCCCTCACGATGTAGAATAAATATGATTAATTAATTAATCATATTTAATGAATTAGAGAATTTATATAAATAATAATAAAATAGTTTTATTATTATTTATTTCTACTTCCGGCTTAATATTGAACCTACAGGGTCACACCATAAAAGAGAATAATTTAATGGTGGAAAAATTAATTAATAATGGCTGATAATTATTTATTTATGAAATAAATAATTAATTGGCCAATTTAATAATTGATTAAATGAGATTTAATTGATTATAAATTAATTAAGAAAAAGTTCTTAATATTATTAATTAAGAATTTAATTTTTGGAAATTAAATCAAGTGAGAGAATTATTTCTAAAGTGTTTAGAAAAAGGATTAATAATTAAAAGGTGTTTTAATTATTAGTGAGAATAATAAAGGGTTAATAATAATAATATTTTATGGGAAAATTTTCAGCTGAAAATTTTGCCTATAAATATACTATTATAGACCCTATTTTTGCCTCAACCAAAAAGATTTAAAAAAACCCTAATTCTCTCCATCTCCTCCTCCTTCATTACATCGTTTTCTTGGTGGATACCGGTGGAGTGCTTCACACTTGAGGAGCAGCTGCTAAGGATCTCCGTTCATCATTTTTGGATCGCCATTAAAGACCTCCATCTTTCCATTAACGTAAAGCTTCTTAAGGTAAACATACTGAACTATGAATTAAATATTATTTTTCGCATGAATCCTGCGGAGGGTTTCGTTTTTTTTTAAGATTTAAATTTACGTTTTCGTTGCGTTTATGTGCTAAAAACCCTTCAATGGCATCAGAGCTACTTGCGAAAAGTTTTTAATTCGTTTATGTGTTTAACTGTTTTCGATATATGAGCATGTACGTGATTCGCCATGATTTGATGTTGATATAATATGCTTATATATGTATGGTTTTGAATATATGATATTCATGTGAGTTGTATAATCATAAGATGATTATGTACTCTGTATATATACTGATATATACATGATTTATGTTTGTTCTAATTATGAGAAACATATTAGATATGGATTCTGAATTGGCTGCTGCAGATTTGTTGAAATCTGGGTCTGGTGTCCGATTTACGCAAACGAATACCCTATTCCATAGGTAAACGAGTGTCTGAACAAAACTGATACCAAAAGCTATCAACGACTCGTCTATAAGGCGTTTGACGTCGTTTACTGCCCGTAAACAGTGATTCTTGTTTTTCTGATTTGATTCTGATTTTTCTGATTTTTGTCATTTTTTCTTTTTATTATTAGATCATGGATAATATGATATGTTAAGATCAGATTATGTGTTTTAACATGCTTTTATGCATGGTGGATGGTTATGGCCTTTCGACCTTAGTGTAATGGTTTTGGTTTTGTTTTTAAATACGACTTGCATGTCGTCAATCTTTGTAATCATAAATCTCGAATGTAACTCGAGTTATTCTTGTAAGTTCATTAAATTAGTTATACTTTCAATCATGTAATGTAATTGAAGACTCAAGAAGGCTATCCAATGGAGGTGATACATAGAAGAAGACGAGGCATACAAGAAGTCTAAACAAAGAAGAAGACTTATGTAATAAGTAGTTGTATTTATTTCCATCACCATATTAGATTGACCTTGATCTTTATCATGAGCTTGATAAAGATCACATAGGATGGGGCCATAACCAAACACATTTATTTTATTGCACTTTACATTTACTTGTTTATTTAATTTTATATATGAGATATATGCCTATGTTTACCATGCGATGATAGATTTAGGTGAACTTAAATCAATATAAGGCGTGCTCTAGAAAATATAGAATAGGAATCGTTTCTTGCCTTAACAATAAATATTATGAATAAGATCATGAGATTCTTGTGTTTATGAAACACATAATTGAATATGAATTTTTAATATTGAGAGAAAGGATGATTCTGTCAACAACAGATTTATATCTGTAAAAAAAGGTTATTAAGTGACGCCTCTTGACAATGCTCCACCCGATCTGGGAATCATCTGATTATCGATTATTGATTTGAAATATTTAATTTAAAAGGAAGAATCTCTTTATAATATGATTATGATTGTAACGTAATATAATCCCTCTAAAATTAAATAATATCAAGTAGTAATTGGCCAATGAAACAACGGGCTTGTGTCGGTCAAAGCCTTCCAACATGGTAGAAAATAGTTCTTATTTTTAAATCATTGTCGTTTCGTGCTACAGCCGAGGGCTTTGATTTCAAAATAAGAAATACTTGTCTATTACATAAAGATGTGTACATTGAATTAGAATCTAAAGGTCGGTACGTGCTACAACCATGGGCCGTTGGAGACTGATTCAATTGTACGAAATATTGGGTTAGACTTGACTTAGAATATTGAGTTTGTCGTGCCACAACCGTGACTCAATTATTCAAGAGGCTAAACTTATATTAGGGAATAACATAAGATGTAATTGACAAGAGTTGTCTGCCTATTGAATATCACATGACGTTTCGTGCCACAGCCGAGGTTGTGTGATGGAATGTAGGATCCCTATTCCCACTAGCATTATGAATGCTTAATTTTCACTTAGGGGGTTGAAAAAATTAGATAAACTAGTGGGAGACACATATGAATAAAGACCTGATTCATATAGTGTTTTGAAATGAAATTGAATATTTGCTAAGTGTTATGTGTTTATCATTTATAGATTTACTATATTCGTCATGTCTTCTGCACTATCACTCTGGAGCATACTAGATGCTCACAAGTTGACTGGTCCAAATTTAGCTGTTTGTTTTCACTGTAACAAGTTGGGGCACTGGAAGAGGAACTGCAAGGTTTACCTTGCAGAATTGAAGAAAAAGAAGGGTAGTAAGACTACTGCTTCTGATTCAGGCATGTTCATGATCGAAGTTAATATGTCACTAGGTCAAATTTCTACTTGGGTATTAGATACCGCCTGTGGTTCTCATATTTGCAATTCGTTGCAAGGACTAAAGGGAAGTAGGATTATTAAAAAAGATGAGGTGATTCTACGTATGGGCAATGGAGTAAGGGTTGCGGCCATATCTGTGGGATCATTTAGTTTACATATGCCTACGGGCAAGACTATTATTTTGAATAATTTTTATTACGTTCCCTCTATTGTGAGGAATATTGTTTCTATTCCTATGTCGGATGTGGATGGTTTTTCATTTATTATTAAGAATAATGAATGTTTTATCCTTAGAGATAATGTTCTTTTTTGGACGTGGCATTTTAAATAATGGTCTGTATGTATGTGACGTAAAGCATGATTTACTTCAGATTGAACAAACTAATAAAAGAAAATGAGATGATGAAAATATGACCTATTTATGGCACTGTAGGCTAGGTCATATTAGTGAAAATAGACTGCAGACATTGCATAAGGAAGGTTTACTTGACCACTTTGATTTTGAATCATATCCTACATGCGAGTCTTGTCTATTGGGTAAAATGACCAAATCTCCATTTATTGGACATGGAGAGAGGGCTGCAGATTTGCTAGGATTGGTACACACAGATGTTGTGGACCAATGTCTATGCAAGCCATGGGTGGATTTTCGTACTTCATTACTTTTATAGATGATAGATCTAGATTCGGATATGTGTATTTGATGAAACACAAGTCTGAAGCCTTTGAAAAGTTCAAAGAATATAAACATAAAGTGGAGAAACAAACCAAACACAGTATTATAACTCTTCGATCAGATCGAGGTGGTGAATACTTGAATGGAGAGTTTCTAGATTATCTCAAAGAAAATGGTATAGTCTCCCAGTGGACTCCTCCATATACTCCACAGTTAAATGGGGTATCTGAAAGGAGAAATCGAACTTTGTTAGACATGGTTCGGTCCATGATGAGCTATGCGAATCTTCCAGTATTCCTATGGGGTTATGCATTGGAAAACTCAGCATAGTTACTGAATAAGGTGCCTTCCAAATCTGTTCCTCAAACACAATATGAGATATGGAAAGAAAGGAAAACGAGTCTTAAACATGTTAAGATTTGGGGATGTCCAGCTTATGTCAAGAAAGTTGACCCAGATAAGCTGGAATCTCGATAAATGTAATTTTGTGGAATATCCTAAAGAGACTTTGGGGTATTACTTTTACACCGATCATCGGGTGTTTGTCTCCAGACATGCTACCTTCTTGGAAAAGGAGTTTATCCTTGAAGGAAACAGTGGGAACAAAATTGAACTTGATGAAGTTCAAGAAGCACAAACTACTACGGATCAAGTGGAAACCCTATTCAGACTGAACAACCTTCTGTGGAACAGCCCATTCGTAGGACAGGGAGAGTGTTTCGCCAACCTGAGAGGTATTATGGCCTTGTCATTGAGAATGACAATGAGTTGTCAATCATTAATGATGACGACCCTGTGACCTATAATGAGGCTATGAGTAGTGTTGACTCAGAGAAATGGCATAGTGCCATGAAATCCGAAATGGAATCTATGTATACCAACCAAGTATGTACTTTGGTTGAGGCGCCTGAAGGTGTTAATCCTATTGGGTGCAAGTGGGTATACAAAAGAGAGATTGGAGCAGATGGCCAGGTGACCTATAAGGCCAGGCTCGTGCAAAAGAATTCAAACAAAGGCAAGGGATTGACTTTGATGAAACTTTTTCGCCTGTAGCCCTGTTAAAATCAATTCGGATTTTGCTTGCGATTGCTGCTTACTACGACTATGAGATCTGGAAAATGGACGTGAAAACTGCCTTCCTCAATGGGGAACTTGAGGAGGAAGTGTATATGACACAGCCAGAGGGTTTTCTTTCCAAGGGAAATGAACACCAAGTGTGTAAGCTGCTGCGAACTATATATGGTTTAAGGCAAGCTTCTCGTAGATGGAACATCCGTTTTGATGAGACAATCAAAGAGTTTGGTTTTATGAAAAACATAGATGAAACATGTATCTACAAGAAGGTTAGTGGGAGCGCGGTAACATTTTTTGTATTGTATGTGGATGACATACTTCTTATAGGAAATGATATACCGATGCTACAATCAGTCAAAGTATGGCTATCAAAGAACTTCACCATGAAGGACTTGGGTGAAACATCCTACATTCTCGGTATGAAGATCTATAGAGATAGATCTAGAAGAATGATAGATCTTACCCAGGGTACATACATCCAGAAAGTGCTTAAAAGGTTTAGCATGGAAAACTCCAAAAGAGGTCTCATACCGATGAGCCATGGAGTGTCCATTTCCGAAAAAATGTCTCCTAAGACACCTGAGGAAAGAGAGCGTATGAGTAAGATTCCTTATGCTTCAGCAATAAGATCTATCATGTACGTGATGTTGTGTACAAGGCCTGATGTTGCTTATTCAATTAGTGTGACGAGCAAATATCAGTCCAATCCAGGTGAAGACCACTGGAAAGCAGTGAAAAACATCCTTAAGTACTTGCGAATGACTCAGGACATTTATCTTGTTTTTGGTGGTGAATTTGAGTTGAAAATAGAGGGTTATACTGACTCTAGTTTTCAATCAGAAAGTGATAGCAAATCCATGTCAGGGTACGTGTTTACTCTGTATGGTGGTGCAATTAGTTGGAAGAGTTCCAAACAGTCAACAACGTAGCAGACCAACTCACAAAGCCACTTTCTCAGAGTCACTTTGATCGTCATACAGACAAGATGGGTATTAGATACCAGGGTGATTGGCTTTAGTACAAGTGGGAGATTGAAAGAGATATGTCCTAAGTCCAATCATATATGAGAATTTAGGAATAACTTTTACGTAATCTGTTTTGATTTCATTGATATTAATAAAAGACTTATTTTGTTTTTATTGCGGGCTCTATCTATTTAAATGTTTAAATAAGATATACCACAGTTTAGAGTAAAGCTTTTTATGGATTGTGATGAGATCATAATAATGAGACCTAAAAGATGATAACTCTAAACTTAAATAGTTCCTGGTCGTAGGATTACTAACTGGTAATTAATAATCCGCAAAGATCGGCACATACTATGCTTGCTTCATTATGAAAGATGTCTGTTCTCATAAATATTTGTGTGGTGACACTATAGCTAGTATGTAGGTGCTTATTATAGAATAAGTTCACTGAATATGACTCACACAGCTGAACAACTGATGGAGTTCAATCACGTGTCATCAGTTGTTCACATAGTGATAGTTGTACAAGTATCCTTAGACTTGAGGTCATCATAGTCATCTTGTGTACACTGAACTATGCTTTGGTTTAGTTCTTAATCTCAAGGGACAATTATAAGGGCTCTATTGGGTATAGAAATTTATACACGAAGATAGTGTATGATCAATAAAGGATCTACCCCTTCCAGTGTAGGAAGAGAATGTTCAATGCTGATCCACTTATGTTAGTTCAGGAATCTCTGGCCAGAGTGAATGAAATTAGAAAGGAGTTTCTAATTTACATTAAATAGAACTAAGCATAATGAATGGGAAAGCAAGTGATTAAATAAGATAGGCTTGACACAAGTTCGATGCCTTGTATTTAATCGTGACATTGCAGGGTAGAAGGAATTAATTGTACGGTAACTACTCACTGAATATGTTCTTGGTATTCTAAGCAGTGAATTTGTATTATCCGGATAGTCGCGATATGCTGAGAAGTATCCCTCACGATGTAGAATAAATATGATTAATTAATTAATCATATTTAATGAATTAGAGAATTTATATAAATAATGATAAAATAGTTTTATTATTATTTATTTATACTACCGGCTTAATATTGAACCTATAGGGTCACACCATAAAAGAGAATGATTTAATGGTCGAGAAATTAATTAATAATGGCTGATAATTAATTATTTATGCAATACATAATTAATTGGCAAATTTAATAATTCATTAAATGAGATTTAATTGATTATAAATTAATTAAGAAAAAGTTCTTAATATTATTAATTAAGAATTTAATTTTTAGAAATTAAATCAAGTGAGAGAATTATTTCTAAAGTATTTAAAAAAAGGATTAATAATTAAAAGGTGTTTTAATTATTAGTGAGAATAATAAAGGGTTAATAATAAGAATATTTTATGGGAAAATTTTCAGCTGAAAATTTTGCCTATAAATATACTATTATAGACCCTATTTTTGCCTCAACCAAAAAGATTTAAAAAAACCCTAATTCTCTCCATTTCCTCCTCCTTCATTACATCGTTTTCTTGGTGGATACAGGTGGAGTGCTTCACACTTGAGGAGCAGCTGCTAATGATCTCCGTTCATCATTTTTGGATCGCCATTAAAGACCTCCATCTTTCCATTAACGTAAAGCTTCTTAAGGTAAACATACTGAACTACGAATTAAATATTATTTTTCGCATGGATCCAGCGGAGGGTTTCGTTTTTTTTTAAGATTTAAATTTACGTTTTCGTTGCATTTATGTGCTAAAAACCCTTCAGTAATCCCATAAAATAACTTAATTCTCGCATTATACTCATCTGATATCTGTACGACTTTAACTTGGAAAACCTCTCACAGAGTTTATTATTAGTGCAGCCAAAAATGATATCATCAACATATAATGAACTAACAACAAGTCCTTACCATGATACCTATAAAATAGATTTTTATCAATGTTACTTCTTTTGAATCCACTTTCCAGTAAAAACTGTGAAAGTGTTTCATACCAGGCTCTTGGAGCTTGCTATAGTCCAGATAGTGCTTTATCTAGCTTGTAGACATGATTTGAATATTTTGGATCAATGAATCCTGGAGGCCATTTAACATAAACTTACTCATTAAGTTCATCATTAAGAAATGCACTCTTGACATCCATTTGGAACACCTTGAACTTCATGTTAGCAGCATTGGCTAGAAAAATTCTTATGGCCTCAAGTCTTGCAACTATAGCAAAAGTATCATCATAGTCAATGAATTCTTATTGAGAATGTCCCTTTACAACCAATCTCGCTTTATTCCTTGTAACAATGCCATCAATGTCACTCTTGTTTCTGAACACCCACTTAGTACCAACTATTGATTTACCTTTTGGCCTTGGTACTAAAGATTATACTTTTTTCCTTTCAAATTCATTGAGCTCCTCTTGTATTGCTGTGATCTGGTTAGCATCTTGAAGAGTTTCATCCACTTTGTTAGGTTCACTCTAACATAGAAAAAATGATAGAGACATTCATTTTAATTGGCTTTTCTAGTCTTTACACCACTATCAGGATTTCCAATGATTAAGTCAGAATTATGTGACTTACTCCATTTTCTTACAAAAGGAATTTGACTTCTTGAAGAAGACCCTCCCCCTTGATCAAAATATACAGGAATATATTCCATGATCACTCTTGTTCTCAGGTTGTAAACTCTGAAGGCTTTTGTTGACAGTGGATATCCAACAAAAATTCCATCATCAGCTTTTATATCAAATTTTATGAGCCGTGTAGGATGAATTTTATGAACAAAATATTTACAGCCAAAAATATGAATGTACTTCAAGTTTGTCTTATTTTCTTTTACCATCTCAATTAGTGTTTTCCCATGCTTGTTTATCAGGGTTGCATTTTGTGTGAAACATGCAGTTTGCACATCCTCAGCCCAAAAATAGGTTGGCAATTTTACTTCCTCAAGCATGGTTCTTAAAGCTTCTATAAAAGTCCTATTCTTTATTTCAACAACTCTAGTTTTCTATGGAGTTCCAGGGGGCAGAGAATTCCTGTTTGACCCCCTTGTACTTATAGAATTCTTCCATAGTGCTATTCTTGAATTTAGTTCCATTATCACTTATGATAATCTTCACTTTCTGTTTTGATCCTTTTTCCAGGTGCCTCATGTAACATCCCCAAATCCGGGGTCAGGATTGGGTGTCACTAAACAAATTTAAACATTATAATCATGTATATTAAAAAAAATATACAGATAACCCCTCATTATTCCGCATCACTTACAAGGTTATTGTAATAACTCGAATTTTTGAGACCTTGTAAAACGTTTAATGAATAGTAACCTTGACGGACGGGAAAAACTTTTGAGCCCAAACTATGTAGTGCATGAGAAAATGAATTTCGGAGTTGATATTACGATTATACGTACCAAATGAGTGTTTGTAAACGCTATTAGTTTTCGAAGAAAACGAACTTTAAAAAACGACCGTATTTACGACTTATCGAGGATTACGGGAATCACAATATAATTACAAGATTAAAATCCTATGGATTTATATTCAAGTAGTATAAATAAAAATATAAGGAATAAATACGAAATGAATTACTTCGCAAACCAATTACGAGTAAGTATTACGGAGAACGTTTAAGTATCCCGAGCGAACGCGTAAACGATTAAATAAACGTAACGCACTAACTAAACCATGGTAAGGAAGTAACCATGGTTACTTCATCAAATAGTGAGCTAACCATAGGATGAACAAGCTAGCTAGCAAAATAGTGTGCTAAGGAAGCTAAACCTTGTAGTTAGCTTGTAAGCTAGCAAGCTACAAAAATTTGTCCCTAAGATATGCAACCAAGAATCAACCTAGAATGCTATACTAGGAGAATAAAATCAAATGCAAAGATATCACCTCATCTTCCTAGAAACAACCTAGCAAAACATCCAAGAGAAGCAACCAAGAGGAGTATAAATACCCCCCCATCACTTTGTTCCATTCGGCCATATTGAAGAAAAAAGGGAAATCCAATTCAAAAACTCCAAGTTCTAGCTCTTGTAAAATCACCCAATTAATTCTGAAGCCTCCTAGCAACTAAAATAAGGGTAATAAAATTCTTTCATCTCTTTTTATCAAGGTTTGATGGGTGGAATAAATTCAAGAAACTCACTAGTGAATAATGTGAATAGTAACCTCTCTTTGGTTTATTGATTTCAATGGTGGTTTTAGATTCTAAAAATCATACCAAGCACTTCCAAGCCTCTACCATCCTCAAGAACACATCACAAGCTTTCAATAAAGGTAAAAATCTTTGGCCCAACTTTATTT
Source organism: Apium graveolens (assembly GCF_009905375.1). Taxonomy (NCBI): domain Eukaryota; kingdom Viridiplantae; phylum Streptophyta; class Magnoliopsida; order Apiales; family Apiaceae; genus Apium; species Apium graveolens. The sequence continues at coordinate 98,773,806 of NC_133657.1, read as the reverse complement.
AAGATTCATTTTTAAGATCCATTTAGTATGTGGTAGTAAACCTAGTATAATGAGTGTTATGGGTGAAATCTTGTTGATTAAGTTAAATAGATTTAAGGATGGTTGTTGTTGCCTCAAGAACATGATGTTCTTGAGAGGAGTTTGTGTGTTGATGATAATATGATGATTGTTGGTGGTTGTGTTAAGAGTTAGGGCGTAAATGAAATCCCGATCGTAAACGTAACTTCGTTAAAACCAACAAATCGTAATTTTAAGTTTCTGCAGAAAGTACCGAAGTTTTAAACTGTATATTCTTGAAAAATAACCTTTATTTATGATATATAATATTATAAGGATCGTTTAGGCGCTTGAATCGCTTGATTCCGAATTACGGATCAAAAGTTATGGCCGTTTTAGTAAAAGTGATTTACGCGACTAAAACTATTACGAATTACGAACTTTGAAAATATAAAGGATATACTTAAAAGTGTTCATAAATCATGAAATGTTTACAGAGAGTAACATATTGAGTTTTCTAACTTCCATAAAAATTTCAAGTAAAAATAATGATTTTCCAATTTTATAAAAATGTCGGAGCCGAGACCGCACGAGTAGAAACCGTAAGAATCCATAAGCAGAGCCGACGACGATAATGAGAATGAACCTACCATACTTAGAAAAATGAAGTGACCATAATGTGAATATGACTTAAAGGAATGATAAGGGTAGTATAAGTCGAGAGGGTGCATAATAAGTAGCACATGAGTGCGAGTCACCGTAAATTAGAACGGGACCTAACGAAATGAAATGTGTTTATGGTTATAGATTTTCGAGCGGAACCTAGAGCATCCTCCACCTCGAGATACCCAGGCAAGTTTACAAACCCAACTCCATTTTTACTGTTGTATTGTGAAAGGATTGTTTTACTATCATTACATAAATACCATGCTTGCCATGATACATAGTTGTTGAATTTCGCATAATGTAGCGATGTTGTACGATAAAGTATATATCGTGAAATGTTATTTCGCTTTAAGGCGTGACATATTATATAAGACCGAGAGTCGGTCGGAATTTAAGATAAAACCCGGGAATCCTTCCGGCGATATTATAGGACGGTTATAAGTCCATAGTAGTACGTTTTAAAGGGACTCATCGTCCACTTACGAAACATTAAAACACCTCGAACTTTTATTAAAACGATTTTCCCAACGATCATATTCCCTCAACTATAATTTATTGTTCGGATAATAAATATTATATACTTATTCCTTTATTATGGGAGTAGTATACTCCAACGTTTATTTATTTCAAACCCGATTAATCATTATAGATTATTAATTATGTAGACACAAACTAGTTGAGGAATACTATTTTAAATATTCTTTTAGAGAGTAAACTCATTCGAGGTTTAATTATTTATCGACTATTATTTAATTAATTATTATTCTTAAAGGGTTTATTGTTGATTTAAAAATCATAGATCCTGATTTAAAATATACTTTCTGATTTCAGAATATCATTCGAATAATTTCAGATCGTCGGTGAATATTATCCCGACTTATTTAATATATTGTATATAGTTTCAAAGAGAAACTTTTCCCCCTTATTAATTATATGTTGACAACGGTCAACTCACATCCTTAGTACTTCCTCTGAAATTCTCGGAAGTACGTATATATATATACACTTATATCTTAGAGAGATAAGCTGTTTCTATCAACAAGCAAAACACTTGGGAAACTTCGATGTGGTTCGAGTTCTCGAGATTGAAAGAATTCTTTTAAAGGACAAGGGAGGGGTACACTCTGGTACTATGTGTGCTAGATGGACTACCAAAGGTACCGCAGGCGAAGGTACTCAGTGTACTAAGGAACTTGTGAAGTATGTGTATACCCGAAAATGGGACACGTAGCCCGAATGCGGCAAGGGTGATAACCGGGATACGAAGGTGTCGTCCTTCTACTAGTAGAAAAGGTTACTATTATCGTATTATGACTGATCATCGTATACGGTGGCTCCAACGAGTGTCCAAATTCTTCAAATTGAAATTGTGATGCAATACCGTAACCCAAGCCTAGGTGTTGGGATTACTATTAAGATATTCGCAGGATATTAAAATCCCTTAAAGAATTGTTTTCATAAGAAAGTGAGTATCACCAAGGAAAACTATTTTTGAATAAAACATAATTATCATATATGATGTTATCATACAGTCATTTTCATACTGTACATTATTATGCTGGGCATTATAGCTCACACTTGTTTTTTTAAATTGACACAATACAACAGTGAATCAAGATGCCTGCCATGAGAACCACAGCCAGGAAACGGGTAGGAAATGGCCAGCTGTTCCGTAGATTATTTGGTGTTGTACCACAGGTATTCAGAATAAGTTGGATTAGTTTTCAGTTGTTTATAGTTCGGCTTATTTATAAGTATGTCTTATGTAAGGTAAGAAACAAGAAACGTATATTTGGCCGGCGGACTAACCTTACGTAAAGGTCACTCCCCGATAAGACTAATTATATTTGGGTTGTAATAAAATTACTTTAGTTATGATGGTTCATTTCCAAGACAATAACCTGTAAGTGGGTGTGTGATAAGTGTGGGGTCGTGAAGCGTGAGTATTTACATATTGTAGTGTGAGTTGTGTGAGTTTGGATGGCGTGGCTTCCGAGACTCCTGACCCCGGGTTTTGGGGCGCCACAGTTATGGTATGAAACAAGAATCTAACCCTCTAAAATTTACAATAACTAAATACAATTTTATTACCTCTTTACTAAATTCCTCGTATTACTCACTCTGACACCTCCAAATTCCTTCAACTAGGATCTCTCCACTTTTGCTGTCAATTAAGAGCTATTCATTTTTTCCTTCACAATATACTAAAAGAAATAAGAATACACAAAGCAAAAGTGAGCCAAAAATGCCCATCAAGTATCATAATTGGTTTCCAGGTATTATATCAACGAAACTTCTGGAAACAATCTTTAAATGATTTCAAAAACATTTTTATTTATTTAAAACAGTTGAGCGAATAAAAATATCGGCCCTCATTAGCCTTTAATCATAAATCACATTTCCCTGTAAAAGAACAGTGAACTCATAATTCACATAACACATAAACACATAAGGCAGTATCACATATTTTATATAATATATGATTTAGTTCGTCAAAACATTCGATTCGATACATTTAAAACTGAAATCGAGTCGAAATACGATTTTATGATAATTACGCGACTCATAAATGTTTACAAAATCAAGCGACCTTCCAAAACAAAAGATTTTATGTCTGGAAAGTATTTTTAATAGAAGCAGGATATTTTTCTGAGTCTAAACGCGTTCGTTTCGTATTAAACGGATGAACAGTTTATTTATTATAAATAAAATAAGAATAATTCAATTAATAATTATATTAATTGAATTTTAAATACCTTTTTATAATTTTTAAAAGCTCAAAATGATTTTTAAATCATTATTTGGCTTAATTATAAATAATTACATTTTATTTTACTATTTATAGATTAAATTAATTAAATGAATTAATCAATTAATTAAATCCATATATAGTTAACTAAAATAAATCATAAATAATTAAATCAAATTTATATTTTTGAAAATCATAATAAAAATAATTTTCTGGAATTAAAATAATATAGTTAATTATTTAAAATAATTAACCAAATTATTTTTTTTAAATAAAATAATAAAAAAAAACAATTTTTAGAATTTAAAAATGAATTTTGGTTTAAAAATAAAAAGAAAATTTCAGAAACACTTTCAGGATTCTCAAAATCGGGTTTTTCTAGATCGAACCCGGGTCAAAATAAAAACCCACGGTTCAACCCATCCGGGTCGGGAAGAACACCGCCGAAATCTGGGTTTTCCAGAAACCGGTCGGTGAATCCCCGATTCCGGTCAGATTCCGGCAAGGGTAAAAAACCGAGCTGAACATAACGGTTAAACACATGTTTTGCTCCGTTTTCATTCCAAATTCCATCAGTAGCTAAACGGTATCGACAACAGTCCTAGACAACCATGATTTCACGGTTTCCGACCACCTGTTCGAACACAGGTGACCCCAAATCGGAACACATCGATTTTCCGCGAAACTGAACCAAACTCAGTGATTTTAATGGCAAAATGAAGCTCGTGATATATAGAAACTACTCACGTTATCACAATCATCAAACAATAATTATATAACCAAGAAAATTATATCAAAGTTTAAAAAAAATGACGAACTTGATTTTATAGTTCTAGGGGTTAAACAATTACAATCCACACACTAATCAATTGCAAATTCAATTCTAAAGATTATTCAAACATCAATATCAACAAACGATTCAAGAATCAAAAATCCCCAATTCGGGTCAAGAACCCTAAAATCGAAATTTAAAAACTACGAATTTAAGCATGAAATTGATGGTATAAATAGAAAATAGAGATCATAATCTTCAATTTGGTTACCTATAAGCTCAATTTGGATCACAAAATCACCCCCAAATCTGTTTTGATCTCCAAGAACAAATCAAAAACCCTAACCCTAATTTTTGGGAGACAAATCTGATTTTTGATATATTTTCTGATTTTTGTATCATTAAATAATAAATAAATAATAAATAAGTGCTATTTATACTTATCGAATATTAGTATCCCGTTGGATCATACCGGATCTGAAAATAGATTACTTAGCCGCTAAGTAACTATAAAAACGATCCAATTTGATACCAGATTTGGATAATTATCAAAACCGGGCTTCTTATAAAACACTTTACGAGAAAATAATGTAAAAATATCCTGTCTCTCGAGAATATCGGTTTTATTGATCTATCGTAATGACTATTGTATTGAAATTTTTTGTGTCGGGACGCGTACGGGTCAAACCGTACTCCGGATCGAAAAAGTCAAAACACGGAAAATGTCCGGAATTATCAGATTAGGTTAGGAAGGAGTTTTCCGAAGAGTTTGGGGTTTTAAAAGCGCAAAAATGGTTGAATTTTGGCGATTCCCGGCTTTATAAAATAGTTTTGTAATTATTCAGAAAATAATTAATAAATTCATAAATCATTATAAAATCATATAACAATCCAAAATTTACCAGAAAAATATCATAATTATCTATACCTTATTCTGGACATATTAAAATTAACATACCTACAGTTTAATACATATAAACATCCACATATCCATATCAATCATCAGATAACTCACCAAAATTAACATAATAATTATTTATTGATAAAAAAATAATTACACGCTATATCCCGGATATTACATCCTTCCCCCTTAAAAGGATTCTGTCCTCAGAATCACACTAAGGCTCAGATAATGATACATTCAAGTGTCTCATTTCCATTTTCTTAAGTGGATCTTTCGACCTTACAACTTTTCATAAACTTTAACTTGCAGCATCAATCATTACTCAACAGCCTCTTGCTGACATCATATTCTATTAGTTGCTCGTATAATTCAAATCAAGTCTCCATCTTATATATATAATGGAGCTAAATTACTCTTCCTGAGTATACACATATAAACACCCTATGAACCTGCTATACGTGTGGCGGTGAAGCCAACTCACTTACACTTATCCTGCATATTTTACTGTCTCAAAAGGACCATCATAACGCATATTAATTTTCTTTTCTTTCTAATTCTATTAATTCGTGCTCATGAACATTTCCAATAGTTACTGGTTGTTGAACCTCATTCCCACATGTTTCTTTGTTCAATTAACTTAGTTCATAATCGCTTCCAATCACATTTGAGGTTCTTTAATCTTTCCCTTAATCTTCTTATCCATCTGTGAATGATATATTGAAACCCTGGCGTATTCGATTTCTAACGTTCTCGAAATTACTTCAGAATTAAGAATCAACGAGAAAATCCCGTCTAGATATGATTGATGCATAACTTATCATCATATCTTAATTTCCCTAAATTACAATCGAGTACATTTTCCGAGCGAAAATCTCTTACTATTTAGAAGAAAATATACTAACCTGGAGGCATCACCCACATATTCTAACACATATTATCATTTATTTCGGTTCTAGGAAGTCCCGATATAAAATCCATTACAAGGCTCTTCTTTGACGTCCCGCCACTTATAACGTTCATTCTCTTCTTCGCGTCATAGAATCAGAAAGTCTCCTTTTATATCCGTGTCTTGTATCGTATTCTTGGAGTAATCTGAATCTCTTAAGTTCGCGATGTTTAGCCAACTCCTATATCTTAATTCTGCCCTACTTCGTATCTATTTATTTATGAATGGTATATCTTATTTTGGTTCATCACGATTCATAGTGTTTCTCATACTTCTACCAACATATTAAATCAAATAATAATATCGATCAATTATAATCTATACTTGAATTTGATAACATATCACTGTCTCCTTGAAGTAGTATCAAACTTATTTCTTGGGTAAAATATTCATAATAAAAGAATGATTAGGTTTGGTTAACCAATTCCTGATAATTCAAATAATGCTTCATTCATCTTTGTTTTTTTAAGTGATTATACTATATCGTTCTTTAACGAACTATACTCATTTTTGAAATAATTACAATAGTATGTTTATCCGTTGATGCTGGCTTTGATTCTTCAGTAGATATGACGTTTACTTACATGTCCTTCTATTTCCATTCTTATGCCATATAAATCAATTCTATTGATTAACTCTCCATATTTAATCGTATTCTCAAAATGAATTTCCTATTTCCCGTTATCGACGCTTCACTCTGTCCTTTACTTTAGCTTTGGCACACCTGACGTTCATAACTTACTAATATCCTGGACAATCTTATAAAATTTCTTTATCATCCTTTTGATTCCACTTCATTTCCTAGTTAAGTTCTCCATTCTCATGACCTATTGTCTCTTCTTAACATAAGTGATGTCTTCTTCCTAATAGTACTGATTTGTTTTTTCATTAAATAAACCATTCATATGGCTAACTCGGGAATGAAAGCCTTCCATTCATAACTATTTGAACTATTATACTATACTTGCTAAAAAAATCCATCTTTCTGTTTCACTAAGAATGTCAGCTACCTGGTTAGTTTTGCTCAATTAACTATTAATCATTCAATTATCTGCCTCAATCAACTATAACTACCATCTTTAATCAATTCCAACCCGCATCCTTATCTCATATTTTACTTTCTCTAGATGAAGATATATCTTAACCTGTTGGAGTCTGTGTAATTTCCATACCGATGCTTCCACATCTTTCACTCATATACTATCATTATTAACCTCTACCATACGTTGAAAAGTTGTATTCGCGAGTTTTCTGGTATTTCAGAGTAATTCTTATTACATCTTCGTTCTATGTTGGTATACCTTCAAGTCCTTTAATAAAACTGTATTGCAGATGATAAAATCTCTTTGATCGTCTAACCACATCCATATTGATGTAGTTACTAATCTCTTCTTTATTCAACATCCCTTCTTCATTTTCTCCCTTCTTTCTCTTTGCTCTATCTTGAACTTTTAGTTTTTGAAAACATTCTTCTCACTTGTCTATATAAATAACTTTTTATTTCTCCTGTCTCTTGCAAAGGGAATATTCATCCAAATAAAGCCTCGCACACTTGCGGTAACATCGTGCTAATTCCACTAAACTTATGAATTCTACTGGTATCTTTACTTCCTCCAAGTTCCTTATTGCTTTGATTTCGGATCTGAAAATCATATCGGAATTTGACTTAATCTAATTTGAATCGATTTCCATCTAACTAACCATTTGTTGATAAAATTAACCAATTAACTCTTTTAGTTGATCAATTGAACCAAGTGATGATTAGCTAAATAAAATCATAAACCAGTTATATAAAGCCGAATCGGTTATAACAACCTATTTCAGGAACCGAGATCGCAATCATTTGGGGTATTAACAGGAAAATCAATAACACATGGGAGTATACTTTTTACCTTTGAAATTAGGGTATGTTCTAAAAATTTGGCAGCATTTCCTTTACATTATTGACTACCAGACGGAATTAAGCCGACACCAACAATCAACCAAACAACCAACAATCATAACAATCCATCACCATTATCCAAACCACCAATAAGTATACCAACCAACTACCACCACCAAAAATCCTCAATTCACAATATTGTAACACATAACATACTAATAACCACATATATTACTAACCAGCACAACAAATACCTTTTTACCAATTCTTTCAGAATATCACTAATGAATATCAAATTATTCTACTATTTCTCAAAAACCTTATACATGTTCATGCATCCATTTTAGAGATTTATTTTAATCTTACCTCCCATAACTCATACTTGTATATGGATACTTTTAAAAACCTATACTGAATCTTTCAACTGATTAAAAAATTAATCTATCCTTACCAATATACACTCATCCTCATTAATTAACTTGTTTAACATTTGATAAGCAACACATGGTGTCAACCAACATTATCATAATCTTGTGAAGATTCAATTGGTTTTAAAGCATTACTTCTTAAAAGATTTCGCAGTTGAATCACCATTTCTTCATCTCTACTTATGACTTTCCATACGGAACCTTCGCCGCTGGCTCAGTTATGAGAGTCTAATTCACCATAACTCACTTACTTGAGTTAAAAAGCCTAACGATTCCTTAAAGAACATACTTGAAATTTATTCACAATTGAAATTTCTTCGACTCTCAAACCCGTATGTCAGGCATCTTCCACATGATAGAGATATGTTTCACCTTCTTAACGTACTAATCACTTATCTGGTTTATAGTTAAGAATTCCCTCATCTTCTGCGGTTCAATCAATCGTTTCCTTTGTTTGGTGTACGCGACTTTACTTTCTTATTTCTATGATTAATTTACCTAATACTGTTCGCTAAACCAAATTTACAAAATAAATTTATGTAAATTAAAAATTATTAAAATAAAATAATTTTAAGGATCCTGATTTGTGTATCAATCAGTCAGCTCTGATACCAATTGTTAGGTCCCAAATTATCGTAGAAGGGGGGGGGTTGAATACGATAATCACTAAATTAAAAAGTCTTTCGAATCTTTAGCGAATATAGATTTAGTGCACGATTAATGGTTTCGTATTCTTGAGTAGAATAATGTTTGGGAATATAAAACGAGAAACACAAGATATTCGGGGAAGTATATATTCATATATAAATCCTCGAGGGGTGTTGCTACACTCCGGTAAATAAATTAACCGGCTATAATCTAAGAACAACAAAGTTCCTAGCTTCTACAAAGATTTACAAATTAAATCCTATACAATGATCTAACTTTTTTTTGTCTAAGGATTTAATTACCGGTTAACGATTATAATGCCCCTAAGAATATATAAGAATTAAATCGGGCATTATAACGTTACTCCGGTGAGAAGTTAAACGGATATACAAAAAGCTTGAGCTTCTCTGTAAATCTTTGTTGCCATTTCACTACTCTCTTGGGAGAGAAGATGAACAAAAATTAATCCAAAATGAAGGGCTGGATCCTTCTGCTGCAAATTGTATAGACTTTATATCCAATAAAATTGTGTGGCTGAGGAGAGGAGAAAACTCTGTGACGATCAACTATAACTCCTCTAAGGCGACCAAGGGATACATGGAGGAGCTCTTGTTAGTTTATTTTGCATGCATGTGGCGACCAGTACAAGTACAATATTTAAACAAAATAGACACCACACATCTGTGGCGACCATGGGGGCAAAAGATTTGGTGGCGACTAGTTATTAATACTAGTACTACAAGTACATGTATGTACTTAAACAAACCTTTACCAAAACAAACAACATACATTTGTACACATTTTTGTTTATTCCTTTTTTTATTTTTGTTTTTGTTTTTGTTTTTATTTTTGTTTTCTCTTTTTTTTTGTTTTCTTTTTCCTTTTCCTTTTTTTGTTTTAACTTTTTCCATTTTCTTTTTCTTTTCTTTTTGTATTTTCTTTTTCTTTTCTTTTTAAGTTTAAATTGTAACTAAATTTAATTTATAAAATAAACTTAAATATAACTTATATAAATAAACTAATTTAGATTTATAAAATAAACTTATTTCAAGTTTATAAAATAAATCATTTTAAGTTTATTAAATAAATTATATTAAATTCCACTAAATAAATTTATTTGATTTACCTATTAAACTTTGAGCTTCGCTAGTCCCCTGAGCTGTTTAGCTGTATACCTCGTGCACCTCTTCTCGTACTTCAACAGATAAACGTTCAATCCAAATACGTTCCTCAACTTAACAATTCTTCTAAAAATAATACCCAGATTCCTTTCACGAGTTGTTGACGCCTAGTACAACTGGTCTGGTTCACACACGACTAACCCCAATTCAGGTATTCGTATTATAGCCTTAATTACATTGTTAAGCTTGCCTCACTTTATCGCTTCAGACGCTGACTGTCAATAAACAACTGTACTTTCACTGGAATCCTTTATGGTACTTTAGACAACATCTTCATTAACCTCTGTCTATACCCTGTCTTCAATTCTTCAGATTTCTATGCTTCGAACACTGTCTATCTTCAATCAATGCCAATACACTGAAATCTTCCGGTAGCACTTGTATACTGAATCTTCAACATTTCTGAAATCCTGAAAGTCTTTAACCTTTGTTCTTCACTGAGGCATGATCATATTAATAAACTTCTTTCAGTGACCTGTAGACAGACTTCAGGCCATCTTCTAATCTTCTGATTCTTTGTATTTGCCTTGTCTTCATTTTTCCTGATTTCTTGTGTAGATGTAGTATTATTAACCTTTCCTGTTCTGGTGTTGTTATCGTGTTGAGTTATCACGTAACTATTCATTCAGCTTCGCAGTCTCACCAACACTGAGTTTACTGGAGTTAGGACTTGAGTTTTACTTGAGTCCAGTGGCTTTGATTCATTGAGAAACTTTCATTTAGCTAGGTGCACACCCACATATCCGAGAGTAGCTCAGAACAGGCAAGACTGTATAAACTTGACTTAAATAAGTGTAATGCATAGGGCTAGGCCTTCATAGGGCCTTGACTTAAATAAGTGTAATGCATCTTTAGGAAGTTTAACAAACCATTAGAATTAAATGAATGAGAAAAGTGAGTTTTATGTAAGTAAAAATAGAGCAGAGGGAATTCAAAAGGGGCTGGCCAGTGTCAACTTTGAGCAGAGGCCTAGAGAATACCAAGTGAGGCCTTGGCATGAAACTAAGTCTGAGAGTTGGGTTTAGATCTTAAGAATCCATGGGAATTAGTTTTGTTAGAAGGCCCAATGTAGGAATTAAGATTTCTACGAAAGAACGCAGGTAATGAAAACTGGTGCTAGGAGGGAACTGAAATATGGTTATTGATCTTTGTAAGCCTATATGTGTGAGGCCTCTGAGTCTTACCAACTTTAGAAGTTAGTTTATAGTCTTATCAACCTTTAGGAAGTGAGTTAGAGTGAAGGCCCAAGGTGGAAACATCCCATTTCCACCGAGGCACCCGAAGAGCACCCTTAGAGTGGCCTTAGGAAGCTTTAGTGGTATTCATTGTAATTGGTACTTAGTGGTGAAGGATCTGAGTGTTGCACATCATCTTTAGGTTTAGGTTAAGGTCTGATTAGATAGATGGGAGCATTAATAATAGTTCTTATGTGTTACTTGCTTATGTGCTTAGGGATTTAAGTGATATTATAGTATAAATAACTAAGTAACATATGCCATGCCATTATGTGATTATGTGACTATCTGGATTACTTGAAATGCATGTGATTAAATTATGTATATTCATATAATCATAAGTACTTGTGTAATAGTAGTTATGATAAGGGTAAATATTAGTACATAGGTATGTATGCTAAGTCTAGGAGCTTATAAGCTTATAAGGTGATAAATGGTAAATAGTAATGAGGTTAATATAATGTATAGGTTCCGAAGCGAAGGGGAAGACTCGTGCCATCAACATTGAATAATCTTAGAACTGTTGAAAGGCAAGTTACTTACCTCCTTATCTTTATAATTGTTGCAAGTATAGATACTTTTTCGTGAATGCTTAGTTGTAATAATCACCATGTCATTAATTAATTCAAATACTTCCGTTAATAACTCTTAACCTTGTTAGTACCTTAAATTCAAAATATTCCCTATCCATTAGACCGTGAATACTAAACTCTACCAAATTCCCTAATGCGAACCTCATAACACAATCATATTCATAAATATCTAAGTACCACCCTCGATACAATGTAGAGTTGACTTTTATTTTATTCGACCTTGGAACTCACCCCATAGGGATTTATAGTATGCGTTTGACACATCATTAGTGAACTTGGTTTTCCCTTGCTATAATTCAATTAAAGTGATACCAAATCTTTTCCCGACATCCATGTTATAAATCATTATAAAATAAATGTTTTCTTAAACTTAGTGGATTGGACCTAGACGCCAGTCCTTTTCACCCTTATTGATAGGCTCACATATAGCCTAGGGATCCCATTATATTTGAGAACCTAGTGCGGTTCAGAATTACTTCGCGGCTGATCACCAGTTGTAATCCATAACGTCCTAAAATTATTTTTTTATGATTTGATTATAACATGTTGCCACAATACCATGATTCCATATGCCATGTTTCAATTGTTATGATTCTACTTTACCCTTTGTATTATGACTTCATATTTCTTATTGTCATTTTTATCAAGTATCCATGACCTCTTAATTTATGAACTCTTGATATTGAGGTAATGCCATGTATAGTAGAACTGTTAGTACTTGCTGAGCATTTTTAGCTCGTTTTTCTTGTATTTAACCCTGTTCTACAGCTAGCACAATGGTACGCACCAAGCAAATCGCTCGTAAGTAGATGGCCGGAGACGCCGATAACCATTTGAGGGCGCAGGTAGACTATAGATATAGATTAAGTGTAATAACCCCAAAAATTTTGGACTTTTTATAACCCTTATGAATAGTGATCTTGCTGGTTATGCTGATTAAGGAAATTTTTCATGCCACACTATGTAGGAATTCTTTTATTGATATTCTGAGATCTTATTAGTACTCCATAACGTATATGAGTGTATGTAAAGATCGTCAGAATCCAAATTCGAACACTTTGATTTTTCCCAAAAATCCACCAGATACCGAAATAATTGAGTACAAGGTAACATGATTAAAAGCATTTAAATTCAAGGATTATAAGCAAGGATCATTAAAGGACTATAAAATATTAAGAGAGGGTTAGGGAAGCCCAAGTAATAAGATCCTGGATATGATCCCTCAAACGATAGAACGAGAGTTAAGCGAAATAGAAGAAATAGATTTTCAAAACTCAAGTTCTAGGCCATGGAAAATTACAAGGTTTGTTTCCTTGGATCCTATATTTCATAACTTAGTTATACCATGAGTTTAAGATCAAGATTCCATGGTTTGCTTAGCTAATCCACTCATCAAAGATGATGATGAATAGTAGTGAATAGTAACTTACATTGATTTTCTTGATTTTCATGAAAGCTTAAGGTTGATTAAACATAGATCAAGGTTCCTAGAGGCTTGTTAGTGACTACCCACTCTCCAAGGAAGGTATAAACTCTTGAACCCTTAGTTTTAAGTTTGGTTTGTTTGGATGATAATAGTGCTTAGATGAATGGATTTAGTTTGATGTTGATGGATGTTGGATTGTTGTTGAATTGGTGATGATTTGGTGTAGTTTAAACTTTGGAAATCGTTAGGTTATAGCCGTCGTAATGCCCGATTTTCTATAAACTGTTTTGTGATTAACTGTTGGACCCGAACACCCACTTCTATAAACTAACCACTTCCATGATTAGATAGTTTATGTTTCAAGCTTCGTTTTGATATGTGGTTTGCTTGAATCCGATGTACGGTTTAGGAGAAACGACCGTTTTAAGTAACAGTGTTTCGCGAACGAACCTTTACCCCTCGCCTTACTTTGAAACCTTGGTTAAGGCCCTTAAATGACTAATTGGGATATGAAACAATTATGTAAAGTGGATTTGACAGTTGGTAGGGTACTCGCGAAAGAATCTCCTTAAAACTCTTAATGTTTAATTTATTAAAAATGGTGGAGCCGAGGGTACTCGAGCGACTTAAGTGAATCGCTAAGCGCAAAAGCGAACGTTAGGGTCTAATTGGTTAAAGTATAGATTCATAAGCGACTTTGGTTTAATTCCAACTTATATATTATTTATAGGTTACCAGACTCGTCCCAAGCCATTTATCACCCCCAGTCGCTCAGGCAAGTTTTCTACCCGTTATACTATTGTTATGATGTATATATGTATATGCATTATCTTGTGATAAGTGCATGATTGTTATTAGCAAATCTTGCGATATATTGGAGCATGCTGATATGGTATATATGCATGTCTGTTTCGTAATCTTGATATCTAATTGTTGATTCGATTGCTTATAAGTTACATAATACATATGCTAGAGATAAGCAGTAGTTGCGTATACCCTTAGTATAGGGGACCCAAAGGTGAACATTTTCTAAACCGGGAGTCGATGTTCCCGAGTATATTATATACATATATATTTAAATATATATAGATATAGTTTTCAAAACTATTAATCGAATAAGGTTTATTCGATAACTTTATTTTTATTAATGAATATTACTTTGAATATTTATTCAAGGACTTATGACTCGATTTATTTTATTTAATGAATATTAGTTGAATATTCATTCGATGACTTATGACTCGGTTTATTTTATTTAATGAATATTAGTTGAATATTCATTCAAGGACTTATGACTCCGCTTATTTTATTAAATAATATTCTTTATTTTAATAAAGAATAATGTTTTGATAATTAAACTTATTTTTGTTTATTTAAATAAAGATCGTATATCTTTGGTTATTTATTATTCATTTCAAGTATAAGTTTTAAAACTTCTACTTCAATTATTTTTAGGATTATCCTTTTGGGAATATTATTTAAATAATAATATTCAGATATTTTCTAATATATCAGGACTGATTTATTTCATTAAATCAGCATTACTCCAAACATTCTTAAAAATGTTTTCGAGTCTTCAAAATGATTTTTAAAAGTTAGAGCGGATCCCAAAACTCATTTTTATATTTAAGATCTTTCTTTCGAAGGGGATTTAAATATTCGCTAAAAACTGAGTGATCCGGCTCAGTGGTTGTAAGTCATATGTCATAGCCTATTTGTATATTCGAGGATTCAACTCAACTCAAATAAGAATGTAATAAGTAAATAGTGGATCGACCGTCAGAGAGATCTCGCAAAGTAATATCTGTCAAAGGATTCAGAGACAAGGTTCATCTACAGGCTTGAGGAATTAATTCACTGGAAGAAGTTCAAGAAATTGATCATGCCTCAGTGATATAAGTCAAGATTGTGGATTTAATCAAGTGACAGAGATCTCGTCAGAGTATCATTAATTACAAGGATTTAATCTGAAGAAAATCAAAGTGTCAGAGTCAAGACATGAAGAAACGTCACAGAAGTTAGTCACTCATGAACCAGACAGTACATCGAGTGTCAACGTTGAAGTGGTGGAATTGATTCATAATTTTCAGTGATTTTCAGAAGATTTGCAGAAGAATGGTTGCTGCTCAAGACTAGAATTAATTCTCTATTAATTAATTAAGTCATCTAATTTAATTAAGAAAATAAATTATATCTGCGAAGAATAATTTATTTATTAATTGAATTAATTGATTAATTAATTCTGAATTAATTCTAGGAATTTTAGGAATTTTCAGAAGCTTAATTGGATTAAATTCAAGCATTAAATCAGCAAGACAATTGAAAATAAACTAGCATGACAATCAGGATTGTCATACCGATTGTCATGCTAGGCCATTTTCCATTGTCATACCGAAAGTTACTCTAGGAGGATAATTGTCTTGCTAGTTCATTCTGATTGTCATGCTAGTTCATTCAGATTGTCTTGCTAGTTCATTCTGATTGTCATGCTAGTTCATTCAGATTGTCTTGCTAGTTCATTCAATTGTCCTACCGAAAGTCTTGCCAGCTATAGGATTGTCATGCCAATTCAATTCTATTGGTTTGTTTGATAAAAGAAGCAGAAGACCAAGACATCTCAATCATACAGAATACATTCAAGAACAAAGAAAAAAAGCAGCCGCCTTGAAACATTTTATTTTCTTCTCTGCTTACATCAAGATCAAAATTCTAGTTTGTTAATGTTAAATCCAAACCACTAGAATTATTTATCTTGTTCTTGTGTAACAATCTAGCGGATCAAAATCCCTAGAACTTAATCTCAAATTGCGTTTAACATTTGAATCTTTTTATTACAAAAATAGAAAAAGTTCATGTCGAATTTATTCTAGATTTGTGATAATTAATTTGAGATTAATTCCTTGTAATCGATACAGTTGTTGTAACACCTTTCAAGTTTAATAATATTTTTATTTAACTTGAATTTTGTTTCACATTTTTTATTCCGCATTTAATTCGATTATTCGGTACTGTTTGTATTCAACCCCCCCTTCTACAAACACATCGGGACCCAACAATTGGTATCAGAGCCTTCTGATTAACGAACAAATCAAGATCCTAGACTTTTGTGATTTTTCAACTCCTTGAATTTTTATTTATTCAAAAATTCATAATGACTTCACATAAAGTTGGAACCGTTAAAATTCCACAATTTGATAAAGAGAATTATATCATGTGGAAGAAGAAGATGCTATTATTTTTACAAGTTGCAAATCCCAAATATTCAAACTTGTTAAAGAAGGGTATAAAAACTCCGATGGTTATTGAACCGGAGGTAATAATAGATGATGTGGTGACTACTGAAGCTAGAACCTATCCAAAAGAGCCTGAAGATTTTACTCCTGCTGAGAAGGAAGAAGCCTCCTTGGATGCCAGCCTTCAATTAATATTAATTGATTCCCTTGATCCCTTGATGAACAGACATGTGATGAACTGTAAAAATTCCAAACACATGTGGGAAACTATTGAGGTGATTAATGAAGGCACAGAGGAAGTTAGGGAGAACAAGTTGGAAATCCTAACCTCTGAATATGAACATTTCAAATCAAATCCAGGAGAAGGAATTACTGAAGTGTTTGAGAGGTACAATGCGTTGATCAACAACCTGAACATCAATGGAAAGTATTATTCAATCAGGGAGGTCAACAAAAAGTTCCTTTTAACACTACCAGCTCATCTTGAACATAGAATCACTGCCATTAGAGAAGCTAGAGATCTGAGTGAGATTTCTTTGGACAGGCTCTATGGAGTGTTAAAAACTTATGAGTTGGAGCAGATTCAACAGAAGGAAGTCTACGGGAAGGATAGAATGGTCAGCACATCTAATGCACTTGTAGCTAAAGGTCAACAACAACAACAATCTCAACAGTTAGAAAGAATGGTACGGTTTTCCAAGGGTGAGGAAAATGAGTTAGTAGCAGAATATGATCCTCCTACTACAAATCAATCAAGTGATGATTTTTATTCCTTGGAAGAGCTGGAGCAATTGGAAGATGAATCAATGGCCCAAATTGTCAAGAGATTCTCCCATGTCAGATTCAGGAGGAATCCCAAGCTTAAGTACAAGTCCAACTACAACAAATTCCAGAAAGGTGGATCTTCATCCTCTAACACCAGCAGTGGTGGGTACAAAACAGGGATGGTTGATCGAAGCACCATTAGATGCTATAACTGCAATGAGTTGGGACACTTTGCCACAGAATGTAGGAAGCCAAAGCAAGTAAGAAAGAACTCTGAAAGGGCTTATCTGGCAAAGGGAAGAAGCTGGGATGATACTGACAGTGAAGATGAAGATGAAGGAAATCTTGCTCTTATGGCTATTGATGGAAAAGCTTCATCGTCAAGAATAGAGGTAAAACTTTCTGATGCTGAAATGGTTTATCATCTAAGAGGTAACTTAGATTGTGCACGTCGTGATAATGAACTGTTAAGTTTACAGATCACAGACCTTGAGAAAGAGGTCAATGAATTAAGACTTGTGCACATTAATCAAGACAGATTAAAAGAACAGGTATCTTTTCTAGAGAATAGAGTTGACTGTTATAGAAAACTCGAAACTATTCTCAAAGATAAGATCACCGGTCTTGAGACTAAGGTTAGAGCCTACTTCAATTCTTGTTCGAAGGCTAAAGAGTTCTACAGTAAGCAAGCTGTTAATCAAACATCTGGAATAGGTTATGATTACAATGCTGCTATTGGAGAATTAGGCATAAACTCCCCTCCTCATGTATGTGCTAAAGGGAGGGAAGTACCACATGTGCTTAAGGGTGTTGATGAACCCCTCTATAAAGCATCAATTGCTGAACCATTTGATGCGACCTCTTCTGTTATTCAAGAAGAAATACGTGCTGAGGATCATGCTTATGAGAAGATTGTTTCCAAGTCAAGTGAGTCGAAAGTTCCAGTCAAAGTTGTGAAAGCAACTGAGACTAACTCAGACACACATGAGTTGGATAACAATAATGCCATGTCTACCATGCATAAATTACCTGCTGTTAATCACTCTCATAAAGCATGTAGTGTTGCTAATTGTATGTCTTGTGCTTTTAATATGATGTATGCTTATTTTAATGGTAAGCATGTGTCTAATGATAAGACTACTCCTCGTCAGCATGTGAATAACAAGAAGCATGATAGGTCTAAGACTGCTAGTCCTTCTAAGGCTAGAAAGGAGACATTTGTGCCTAAGCTTAAACAGAAATTTGTTAACGCTGTTTACAAGGTCAAATGTTCAGTCATTGAGAAAGTTGAGACAATTAAAATTAAAAATGTTGTTTTGTCTAACAAAGGACAGTTCTACAAGTATGCCGGGCCCAACCAAGTTTGGGTTCCGAAGAAGGTCTAATCCATTTGAAGTGCAGGGCAGTATACAGGTGTAACCGGTAGTGTGGATTCTTGACAAGTGGATCATCAAGACATATGACCGGAGATAGAGCCCTGCTATCAAATGTGGATTGAGAAAGCTGGCCCCATGGTTACCTTTGGAGATAACAGCAAAGGTTTATCCGAGGGATATGGCTGTTTGCAAGCTGGGAATGTTATCATTATAATTTTGTATATTGTGCTAGGTTATTATCAGGAAGCATCATCTAACATATAGCACCAGTGACGAGACTTGAGAATATTACGACATATCAGACACCTGCTGCACATTACACTTGGAATTGTACTCTAGTAAGATGTGTACAAGTGTACTCCTGATTGGTAAGTCAAAAGAGGAAGTCAATGCACCACAGTTCATGGACTTTGCAGCTGCAGATCTATTGGACTATGCAATTTCTTCTTCACAATCTCACTTCAGGTTGGTATGAACTAGTATACTGCTCAAGCAATCGTCAAGGACATGGTATGGCACTCTAACTGCAGTTACAGTTTTATATGAATAAGTAGAGTCGTCATATTTATAACTCTCTTATCACTAAGCACAATCATATTGTTTTATATGTGCAGTGGTATATTGATTATGCAACATAACAATTAGTATCTAAAAGTACTTGACAAGTATCGGTCAATGATATCTTGTTAACATTATGTTGCAGATATTTGTAAGCTTTTGATATGAATGAGAATTACTTAGACTTTACCCTAAGTGATCAATGTTTTATCAAAAACTCATTCATATTGAAAAACAAAATCAAACTTCTTTCTACATTAGTGATTTCTTATTTCATGTAAAATCTTTTGAAATCACTATTGTAAATCATTTTCTCTCTATTACCATATATTCTGTGTTACAGGTTCAGTCTTCAATGACTTTCTTTTATTGACAGTCATGAGGTTGAAAACCCACAACATCTATCCCAGACTGTAAAGACAAACACAAAAACAGAACCAACCAACACTCTCTTACCACTAAATGTAGTATGAATGAGCGTGAGGGAGATAGTGCCTTAGTGCACCACATAAGGAAGGTTCTGTAGTCAACCCAGTAGCTCTGTCTCCTACATAGATGAGTAGTATTTAAACCGAGACAACTGCTAGCCCCCATACATCTTCTCAAAAAGATGTAATGGCTGAAAAGGCACAAAAACAGTTACTAGATTCATTCTCTCAACAGGGTGAGTCTATTGAATTTTGCCTGTCGGCCAAGGTATCCGATATAGTGTCACCACTTCAAATATAATCAATTCTTGATGCACAAGGAGAGGTTACACATACAAAGGATGAGTTGACGGAAACAAGAGTTTCGACCATTTTAAGGTCAGATTCGATTGTTCAAGGTTCGTTAGTGGACCAATTGCCTTTACAGGTGTTAGGAGAGGATACTGATCCAAAAGCCATATGTCAGTGGTCAGTGTCTACCTCCCCAGGCTTAAATCCCCTGGATGCATCTGCGGATAGTGGATCTGACATAGGTGCAGATCGGCAACTTGTTGACAATGATTTAGATATTACCTGATGAGTCACAAGGAAGTGTCTTCACAGACATTAGAAGGGAACTTTGATCTTTATGCTAAAATCGTTGGATCATTGTTTACCTTCCCAGAATTCAAATCTGGAACCCTAAAAGGGAAACTAGCAACTTGTAGATTATGACTCAGATTTATCTGACGAGTTTAACAAGGATGGGGATTTGTGAACTCCCATTGCACCACCTGTGACCTCCTTAAAGGATGGCTAAGGTGATTTTCCTTGCAGGTACAGCTGATTTTTGGAGCTATGAGAGGAGTGATACACTTGTGAGATTGAGTGTAAACACGAGTGGAGAGAAGAGTGAAACACATGTGAGGTACACTAAAACACAATCACACACTCACAGTGAGGAAGAAAGAGAAACTACTTGTTATTTCTTTTCCAACCAAGTGAAATATGAGAACTCCTTCAGACGACGGCATACATTCCTTCTTTAAGGGGGAGATAGAAGCTTAAGTAATAGTTTGGAGGATTCCTCAACTAAGGGGGAGAAATAGCAGGGAGGAAGAAAAAGATCCTAAAAATGTACACTACACCACACCATTGTTGTTTGTAACTACGGATCCTATTGTACGGGAGAGGTGGTAAACACAAGGTGATTTCCTAGTAAGGGAAGAAGCTGTTAGGGGAGTACCATTGATTTTTATCTGCGGATCCTATTGTACGGGAGAGGTGGTAAAACGAAGGTGATCTTCTTTAATCAGTTGATTCTCATAGGGGGAGAAGCAAGAGATATGGGCTTCTCAACAGGAAATGTGGTTGTACAAATGAAGATGGAACTACTTGAAGATATGTTCAGTCTAGAGGAACATCTACTTGGAATCTGGAAAATGTTAAATCTAGACCAGAACTTTTCTACTATTTACTTTGCATGTATGTTTATATCTTTTTCTTATTTGTTAGTTGAGTTATCCTCTAGGTATTTGTGTGTTATTGTCTAACAAACAAATAGGGGGAGATTGTAAGTCATATGTCATAGCCTATTTGTATATTCGAGGATTCAACTCAACTCAAATAAGAATGTAATAAGTAAATAGTGGATCGACCGTCAGAGAGATCTCGCAAAGTAATATCTGTCAAAGGATTCAGAGACAAGGTTCATCTACAGGCTTGAGGAATTAATTCACTGGAAGAAGTTCAAGAAATTGATCATGCCTCAGTGATATAAGTCAAGATTGTGGATTTAATCAAGTGACAAAGATCTCGTCAGAGTATCATTAATTACAAGGATTTAATCTGAAGAAAATCAAAGTGTCAGAGTCAAGACATGAAGAAACGTCACGGAAGTTAGTCACTCATGAACCAGACAGTACATCGAGTGTCAACGTTGAAGTGGTGGAATTGATTCATAATTTTCAGTGATTTTCAGAAGATTTGCAGAAGAATGGTTGCTGCTCAAGACTAGAATTAATTCTCTATTAATTAATTAAGTCATCTAATTTAATTAAGAAAATAAATTATATCTGCGAAGAATAATTTATTTATTAATTGAATTAATTGATTAATTAATTCTGAATTAATTCTAGGAATTTTAGGAATTTTCAGAAGCTTAATTGGATTAAATTCAAGCATTAAATCAGCAAGACAATTGAAAATGAACTAGCATGACAATCAGGATTGTCATACCGATTGTCATGCTAGGCCATTTTCCATTGTCATACCGAAAGTTACTCTAGGAGGATAATTGTCTTGCTAGTTCATTCTGATTGTCATGCTAGTTCATTCAGATTGTCTTGCTAGTTCATTATGATTGTCATGCTAGTTCATTCAGATTGTCTTGCTAGTTCATTCAATTGTCCTACCGAAAGTCTTGCCAGCTATAGGATTGTCATGCCAATTCAATTCTATTGGTTTGTTTGATAAAAGAAGCAGAAGACCAAGACATCTCAATCATACAGAATACATTCAAGAACAAAGAAAAAAAGCAGCCGCCTTGAAACATTTTATTTTCTTCTCTGCTTACATCAAGATCAAAATTCTAGTTTGTTAATGTTAAATCCAAACCACTAGAATTATTTATCTTGTTCTTGTGTAACAATCTAGCGGATCAAAATCCCTAGAACTTAATCTCAAATTGCGTTTAGCATTTGAATCTTTTTATTACAAAAATAGAAAAAGTTCATGTCGAATTTATTCTAGATTTGTGATAATTAATTTGAGATTAATTCCTTGTAATCGATACAGTTGTTGTAACACCTTTCAAGTTTAATAATATTTTTATTTAACTTGAATTTTGTTTCACATTTTTTATTCCGCATTTAATTCGATTATTCGGTACTGTTTGTATTCAACCCCCCCTTCTACAAACACATTGGGACCCAACAGTGGTGTATTTTACATTCGTAATGAGGTTGCTGTTTTGAGAAAACATCTTGATTACTTGCCCATCGTTCGGGAAGTAAGTTCGTCTATTTGAGTCGGCATAAGCAACATGGGCTCAACAAGCATCCATGAAAGTGTAAGTGGCTCAGTGGGAGTCCATCAAATGCGTAAGTGGCTGAGTGGCAGTCCAGCATAAGGTCCTATTGCGGCCAGGGTGATGACCAGTGGGGAATTCGTCCATCTACTAGTAGAAAAGGTTACTTATTGGTATCTTTGCCTGATCAGCAAGATATCAGGTTTATGCCAAGGTTTTCTTCTTTCCAAATTCATTGGATATTATAACTCTGTTTATATTTTTCATAACAGAGGTTTCCAAGGAAAGTATGAGATATATATATAGGTGTATATATATCGGGACTTAATGAAGTATCTCGTAACTTCATTATTTATAATGATATTTCAAAGATTGAATCTATTCAAGTATTTTCTTGTAGTCTCATTTATGTGATGAACTTTTGAAACTGATGATACCTTGAACGGAGGTAGTTCAAGTAGTATCCGGAAAAGATATAAGTATATTGGAGTATCTTGTAACTTCATCTTTTCAACTTATATCTGGTTAATGATTATCTTATGCATGACAAAGATTTTCACAAAAACGTTGAGACAATGTTAGATATATAAGATCACCTTGCAACAATATTTTTATACAGTTATAAACTGGAACTCTGTGTATATTATGCATGAAAGAGGACTTCCAAGATTTTGAAAAGTATATATACATATATACTGAATATTTTACGACTTGGTCGCGTTAAGATATCAAACTTGGTTCATTTCTTCTTGACCAAGACTTTCATGAGTACTATGAGAATGCTCATATATTGTTAATTATTATACATATTATTTCGGTGGGCTTGTTGCTCACCCTTGCTTTCTTCTTTCATCACACAACAACAGATAGAAAAGATGAACATGACCAAGCTCCCAATTCGCAAGCGGTTAGGAAACGTTCCGCAGTTTTCTGGAGGCGTTGATGCCGCAGTAGCTGAGGTAGGAATTACCAATAGGCTAGGCTTTCAACTTTTGGTGTTCCAGACTTATGTATCTATATGAATTGTAATAATGGCAATGAAATGTAAATTTATTCAGAAACCCCTTTCGAGGTATAACGACTTATAATTGTGGAATGAACTGACTTGTGTTTTTTTGGCATTCATCTCTAAGACTATAACTTGTGGTGTGTGTGTGTATATTGTGAGGTCACAATACGCAGTAGTTGGTTGATTATTAAGATTAAGTATTATTAAGGGAAATGGAACTCGTGACAACCCGGATCCCCAACCCCGGATTTGGGGGTGTTACAGAAATGGTATCAGAGCCAAGCATTATAAACCTCAGAGATGATGTGACGTTAAAATAATAAGTTCACTAAGATAATAAGGACTCTTGCCAAGTTCATAGTCGGACTACCTAACGTAGTACTGACAGTTAAAACCCTTATGGGAACCCTTATAAATATCGTGATAGAAGCGTAGTTCATTATCATATATGGTAGCTGGACTCCGAACCCTGAGGTTGAGGAGCAACAACGTGATGGTGTTTTATTAATTATTGGAGATCAGATTGTGGATTCGATAGAGCGTCCTAACACGAGACCGGATAATGTTCATATTGAGGATGTTGCGGTTAAGGATGTTGTCCTAGAAGGGATTATTGCTGAGAAGGATCCCGTGGAGGATCCTGACAAGAATGAATAAAGGACCACTGAGGAATTAATAACAATGGTTAGGGCGACTACCAGAAGAAGGATTGGCCGGTCACTACCGGAGGTTCGTTCAAGTTTGTAAAGATAGTAGCCCCTTCAACGCGGCTACTCGTAAGACTGAGAAGTTCGAATGGACAGAGAAATGTGAGAACAGCTTTTAAGAACTGAAGCAAAGATTGGTGACAGCCCCTATGATGGCGTTGCCGGATGGAAAAGGAGATTTTGTGATGTGTAGTGACGCTTCGCCTAAGGAATTAGGGTGCTTCTTATACAACACAAGGTAATCGCGTACGCGTCAAGACAATTAAGGGAATATAAAATTCGATATCCCCACCCGTGAGCTTGGGCTCGTGGCAATAGTTTGCCCTAAAGATTTGAGGCACTACTTGTATGGAGAGAAGTGCGAGATTTACATAAGCCGTAAGTGCTCTAGTATATTTTCATGCAGAAAGAGCTGAACATGCGCCAGAGGAGGTGGTTAGAGCTAATCAAGTGTAATAACCCCAATTTTTGGAATTTTTGAAACACGGATGAATAGTAACTTTTGTTGATGATGCTGATTAAGAAAAATTATCAGACCACGCTATATAGGAGTACTGTTATGGAAATTCTAAGATCGTATTAGTATTCCATAAAGTAAATAAGTGTATGTAAAGATCGTCAGAATCCAAATTCGAACACTTTGATTTTTCCCGAAAATCCACCAGATACCGAAAGAATTGAGTATAAGGTAACATGATTAAAAGGATTTAATTCAAGGATTATAAGAGAGGATCATAAAAGGAATATAAAATATTGAGAAAGGTTTAGGGGAACCCAAGTAATAGGATCTCGGGTATGATCCCTCAAACAATAAACGAGAACGAAAGTTAAGCGAACCGTATAACAGATCAGCGGTCATTAGCCAAGTAATTAGGGGTTAATCAAAGAGGTTAATGGGTGCTGATGTCATCACACCAACAAGAGGAAGACAAGTGTAACAAGATGACATAAGCAGATGACATAAGCATGACCAAAAAGGGAAGGAAGTGTTGGTTGATTATAAACCACACAAAATTTACCATGGTTAAAAGGTTAATTAATCAAAACAAAAAGAAAACAACCAATCCAAGGCAAAACAAATCACAAAATACAAATTAGAAGTTGACTTTTGTTTTCCAAGAACAAAAGCTCTCGGCCAAAACCAGAGCAGTAACTTCAAACTACCATATCTCCTTTAATACTCACTCAAATAGTATGTTCTATAGCTCTTTGGAAAGGTATTGAGATGGCCTACAACTATTGTTCACAAGTCTCGTCCAAATAAGCATGGTAAGACCCTCGTTTTGACAGTTCTTTCAATCTGAATTTTAGAAACTTCAAAACCTAACTTTGTGTTCTTGATTTCTTTGGAAAGATCAAGCTTGTAGGAGGTTAGATTAAGGCTCCCTAAGGCTTCCTAGTAACTTAACACCTACCAAGGAAGGTATCAACTTCAAACCCTAGCTTTGATTTTATGATTCCATTAAGTTTTATTGAAGCTGTTAGGAATGTATGTGCATTAGTTTGATGATATGTTTAACAAAATCCTTAAGTAGAAATTTAGTGTCTGTAGCCTCAACGGATAAGACCACTTTGGCTATCCGTTGATGGTGTAGCTTTACTTAGAAATAAGTCTAGTGTTGTAGCATATTTCAGTCTCTGTATTTAAAATGTAATTCTTGGAAGTTGAGAGAAACTATGAGTCATGTTGACTACTAGATGATATGCAGATAGGAAGGCCAATTGTAAATACTTCATGCCTTGTAATTTTGTATAAGTGAAGTGGTATCAACGGATGACTTAAAGACCTTCAACGGATGAGAAGCTAAGCTTCAACGGATGTCTCTAAAGCTTCAACGGATAAAGTCATCAACGGATAACATCCTTCAACGGATGAGTGCATCAACGGATGAAAGCTTCAACGGATGTTCTGATGATTAGCCGTTGATAAGGGGTAGTTGTACCTACAAACAGAGGCACATGGGTTGATAGAGACAACTGAGATGTGGTAGCCGAATTTCAGGAACAACAGAAAAAGCAGCCGTTCTTCTCTAGTACAAAGATGCAATAGTCAACAAAGTACTGGAGTGAACAGGAAAAGAAGCAAGTGAAGATCTTATTTTATTACTGTATTTTATATTGTTCTTCACTTGTACACTTGGTAATATAAAAACCAAGTAGAAGCTAGTAATTAGATGAGAGATTTTCCAGAGCTGTTTAGAAAAATATTGAGAGAAAATTCATCTAGTTTGTACTAGGATGCAGCTGTGATCAACATTGTTTAATCACAGATTTTCTAAAATACCATCTCTGGTGGAACAACAAATCCACCAGAAAAGTTTTTAAGGTCTGTTGTGTTCTTTACATTTGTGCTTGAATATATATCTGTCTGTATTAGCTTAAAGCAATTCACACACTTGTTCTTCTTGAACACACAACTTTCATAAACTGCTCAAAACTTGAAAAAGTTTTGAGATTTACATTCAACCCCCCTTCTGTAAATCTCATTGTTAGTCCACTAGGAATAACAATTGGTATCAGAGCAGGCTCTTGACATACAAAGAGTTTAAAGATCTTGGAATCTAACAAAGATGGTATAAGAAATCAGGAATCAAGCAAGGGGAAAGAGCAAGTTGCTGAAAATGAAGACAACTCCAGCCAAGATGACTCAGATGGTATTGATGAGCATCTTGCATTTCTGTCCAGAAGATTTGCAAAGATGAAATTCAAGAAAAACACTAGAGCCACTAAACCTCACAAAAACACTGTGGACAAATCCAAGTTCAAGTGTTTCAATTGTGGTATAAGTGGACACTTTGCAGGTGAGTGCAGAAAGCCAACTTCTGAAAAGAAGAAATTTGAACAAGTAGATTACAAAAAGAAATATTTTGATCTACTCAAGCAAAAGGAGAGGGCTTTCATTACTCAAGAAAGGGACTGGGCAGCTAATGGAGATGAAGAGGATGAAGATGTGGAGTATGTCAACCTTGCTCTCATGGCTGATTCTGAAGAAAATGATGTTAGTTCATCAAGCAATCAGGTAATCACTACTGACTTAACACAGCTTACTAAAGAAGAGTGCAATGATGCTTTTAATGACATGTCTACCGAATTGTATCATTTGCGTGTGTCTCTTAAATCTCTTGCTAAAGAAAATAGTAGGATTAGAGAGAACAATCTGTTTTTAAGTAATAGAAATGCTTTGTTAGAAGATAAGATGATTGACCTAGAGAAAACAAAGTTGCATTGTATATCTGTTGAAAATGAACTAGTTGAATCTGTTAAGAAAGTAGAAATACTTTCCAATCAATTAGAGAAAGAGCAAGAGGTGATTAAAGCCTGGAAGACATCTAGGGATGTAAGTGCTCAAATTGCTAAGGTCCAAGGAATTGAATCATTCTGTGAAACTGCCTGGGATAAAAATAAAAAGAAACTGGAATTAATTGATGGGCTGTCAACGGATGTGGAATCAACGGATGATGAAAGTTATCCATTGAAGGAAGAAAAGGAGCATCCGTTGAAGGTTCCTCAATCAAAACAGGCAGATGTTTCTAAAAGAGAGAATCTAAAGAAACTCAACAAAAAGTTTGGTTCAACTTCAAAGAACTTTGTCAAAGAAGAAGCAAGCACATCCAAAGATGTCAGTAAGGTGAATGTAGGGCACATGACCTTAGAACAGTTAAATAATAGGCTCAAGATGGTTGAGGATAAAAAGGAATCTAAAAGAAAATCCAACAGAAATGGGAAGGTAGGAGTTAATAAACACAACAATTACACACCTGATAGGTATGCTCCTAGAAAAAGCTGTGTGCATTGTAGTAGTGTTAATCATCTATCTGCTAGTTGTAAATCCATTAAGAAGACTCCCATAAATGTACCCTCTTCTATGCCTAATATGTCTGCATCACCTCTGCATGCTATGCCTGTTATGTCTCAACAAAATCCTTATGCACATTTTGTAAACATGCCATATTTTAACAATCCTTATCTTGCTGCATTTAGTATGCCTCAAATGCCATACAATATGCCCATATGGAATAACATGTTTGCACAATCAATGCCTAATAATTTTACAAATGTGCTAAATGATTCTGTGACTAACCCTACACCTCAACCAACTACATCTAAGACCAAGGTTGACTCAAACTTACCTAAGTCTAAAGATGCAGGAGGAATGAAGTCTAGGAGAAAGGCTAACAAGAATGGACCCAAGGAAACTTGGGTACCAAAATCAAATTGATTGATTTTATGGTGTGCAGGGAAATGGAAGAAATCTATGGTACTTGGACAGTGGTTGTTCAAGACACATGACAGGAGATTTCTCCCTGCTCACAGAGTTCAAGGAGAGAGCTGCCCCTAGCATAACCTTTGAAGATGACAGCAAAGGGTTTACTATGGGATATGGCTTGATTTCAACAAGGAATGTCATCATTAATGAAGTTGCATTAGTTGATGGTCTCAAGCACAATTTACTGAGCATCAGTCAACTATGTGATAGAGGGAATACAGTTTCCTTCAATTCTGAAGCCTGTGTTGTCACTAGTAAGAAAGACAACAAAGTGGTTCTAACTGGAGTTAGAAAAGGAAATGTGTACATAGCTGACTTCAACTCTACAGATGCAGAATCCATTACTTGTCTCTTCAGCAAAGCAAGCACAGTTGAAAGTTGGCTATGGCACAAGAAGCTATCTCACTTGAATTTCAAGACAATGAATGATCTAGTCAAAAAGGACTTAGTTAGAGGAATCCCTCTAGTTGAATTCTCAAGGGATGGTTTGTGTGATGCTTGTCAGAAAGGCAAACAAAGGAAAGCATCATTCAAAAAGAAGCTTGAAACAACAATTGATGAACCATTACAGCTGCTACATATGGATTTGTTTGGACCAATCAATGTATTGTCTATTGCAAGAAAAAGATATTGCTTAGTGATTGTAGATGATTTCTCAAAGTTCTCATGAGTCTATTTTCTTGGATCAAAGGATGAAGCAAGTGAAATCATTATCAATCACATCAGGCAAGTCAACAATCATCCTGACTTGAAGGTTAGAAATATCAGGAGTGACAATGGAACTGAATTCAAGAATTTAACATTAAGGCTGTTCTGTGAAGAAAATGGAATCATGCATGAGTTCTCAGCTCTAAGAACACCTCAGCAAAATGGGGTTGTTGAAAGAAAGAACAGATCTTTAATTGAAGCTGCCAGAACAATGCTTGAAGAATCAAAGTTACCAACATATTTCTGGGCTGAAGCTGTTAATTGTGCCTGCTTCACTCAGAATATTTCTTTGATCAATCAAGCTAAAGGCATGACTCCTTATCAGTTGTTCAAGAGAAGAAAACCAACTCTAAACTTTCTTCATGTCTTTGGATGTAAATGCTTTATACTGAGGAATCAATCTGACCATAAAGGGAAGTTTGATGCAAAGGCTGATGAAGGGATATTTGTTGGTTACTCAGCTGGAAAATCTCTTATAGGGTCTACAATCTAAGAACCAACATTGTTATGGAATCTGTGCATGTTGTGTTTGATGATAAAAAGATTGATGGACTAACAGATGAGGGACATAATGAGAGACTCAAATTTGACAACATTGAGATATATTGTGATGATAGTGAAGAGGAGACTGATGGAGATGACACTTCAAAAGGGATTCAAAACATGCCCTTGGATAATGCACAAAATACTGCATCCGTTGATAGAGGCAATGCAGTATCCGTTGAAAGACATAGTGCATCATCCGTTGAAGTACAAAATGCAGTATCCGTTGAAAGACATAGTGCATCATCCGTTGAAGTACAAAATGAAGCATCCGTTGATCATAGTTCATCAACGGATAATCGATTTACATCATCAGTTGATAGAACTCCAAGTTCCCTGCAAAGGACCAACAACTCAGGGGGAGTTTCAACTAGTCAACACTCTGTCTCACATCATGACAATACTGAGGCCACCTCATCTAGAGCACATCTTCCACCACAAAGGAAATGGACCAAGAATCATCCCTTTGAACTGATCATTGGTGATGCATCATCTAAAGTGCAAACAAGAAAAACCACTCAAGATGAATGTCTGTATAGTAGTTTTCTGTCTCAGGAGGAACCTAAGAAAGTGGAAGAAGCTCTATTGGATCCAGATTGGATATTAGCTATGCAGGAAGAGCTGAACCAATTTGAGAGAAACCAAGTATGGAAGCTGGTACCCAAACCAAAGAACAAGAGTCCTATTGACACAAAGTGGGTATTCAGAAACAAGATGGATGAAAATGGCATTATCATAAGGAATAAAGCCAGACTGGTTGCTAAAGGCTATTCTCAGCAAGAGGGAACAGATTTTGATGAAACATATGCTCCTGTTGCAAGACTTGAAGCCATCAGAATATTTCTAGCCCATGCAGCCCATGCCAATTTCAAAGTCTATCAAATGGATGTCAAGAGTGCATTTCTAAATGGGAAATTAGAGGAAGAAGTCTATGTAAGTCAACCTCCAGGATTTGAAGATCCAAATTTTCCAGACTATGTGTATTATCTGTTGAAAGCACTCTATGGACTGAAGCAAGCACCTAGAGCCTGGTATGAAACCTTATCAAAATTTCTTTTGGAGAATCACTTCACTAGAGGTACTGTTGATAAAACTCTCTTCTTTAGGGATGTTAATGGCTCTAGTATACTTGTTCAAATTT
The DNA here is from genome assembly GCF_009905375.1 of Apium graveolens. Lineage (NCBI taxonomy): Eukaryota > Viridiplantae > Streptophyta > Magnoliopsida > Apiales > Apiaceae > Apium > Apium graveolens. Next base: position 98,742,637 of record NC_133657.1, on the reverse strand, counting down.
ATGTAGATGACATAATATTTGGCTCTATAGATGATAAACTTTGCAAAAAGTTTGCTAAGCTAATGCAAAGTAATTATGAAATGAGCCTAATGGGAGAACTAACCTATTTTCTTGGTTTACAAGTTAAACAAGTTAGTGATGGGATTTTCATCAGTCAAACTAAATATATTTATGATCTTTTAAAGAAGTTTGACTTAATGGAATGTTCATCTGCAAAAACTCCCATGGCCACTGCCACCAAACTTGAATTAAATAAGACTGAAAGGTCTGTGGATATTACAAGTTATAGAGGCATGGTTGGTTCACTTTTATATTTAACTGCTAGCAGACCAGATATAATGTTTGCTACATGTCTATGTGCTAGATTCCAAGCTGATCCTAGGGAGTCTCACTTAATTGCTATCAAAAGGATTTTCAGATATCTCAAGGGTACACCAAATTTAGGTATTTGGTATCCTAGAGAATCTGGCTTTGATCTAATTGGTTATTCAGATGCAGACTATGCAGGTTGCAAAATAGATAGGAAAAGTACAACAGGCTCCTGCCAATTCCTGGGAAACAAGCTTGTATCATGGTTTAGCAAAAAGCAAAATTCAGTCTCTACTTCTACAGCCGAGGCTGAATACATTGCTGCTGGAAGTTGCTGTTCTCAAGTGTTATGGATGAGGAACCAACTCCTTGACTATGGACTTCATGTTGATAGAATTCCTATCTTTTGTGACAACACAAGTGCCATAGCCATAACAGAGAATACTGTGCAGCACTCAAGGACCAAGCACATTGATATCAAGTACCACTTCATTAGGGAGCATGTCATGAATGGTACAGTGGAACTACATTTTTTTCCAAGTGAACAACAAATTGCTGACATATTTACCAAGCCACTTGATGAATCAACATTCACAAGATTGGTAAGTGAGCTAGGTATGCTTAATTACTCTTAAAATTCATGTCTTTATTGCAATTTGAATTGAAGCCTGAAATATATTAGTTGCTAAGAACAAATTTGACTTTTAACATAGTTTATTCCATCAACGGATGTTCCCTATCCGTTGAAAGTCAAAATTGATCTATCAACGGATAATCATTATCCGTTGAAAGATAAATACATTTCTGGATTTTTATCCGTCAACGGATAAAACTGAAGTACCTTTCAACGGATGACAATTTGCCTTATCCGTTGAAATGTCACATCAATCAATTCAGGTGTTTAACAGCCGTTGATTCTATTCTCTTAACCGTTGATACTCATACATACATCTGTATGTATTGGTTTTAAAGGTAGTTTTTAGAATACTTACAGTTTATTCTTAAAACGGCTGAAATTCACTAACGCATATTTATTGATAAATCTTTATTTTATATTTTTGTTTATTAATTTGAGAAAGCATATAAGTCCTTCTGATTGTTCATTTTTACTTTACGCTTTCTTAAAATTTCAAGCATTTACCATTTTCTCTCTGCAAAAACTTCAAGTTATTCTCTGCAATTTCTACTCACAACAATGGCACCAGTCGTGAAGATTATGTCTCAATCTGGGTTCATCTATGAAAAGAACAATTTCATAGCTTTGGTAGAAAAGAATGAAGCCCACTCAGACTATCACAAAATGATGGACTTCATCAAAAACTGTAAACTTAGCTATGCAATGGTGGAAGCCCCAACAATTTTCTGTGAAGTAGTTGAGGAGATTTGGACAACTGCTGAGTTCAACTCCATGGATATGACTATCTCCTTCACTCTCAAAGGTAAAACTCACTGTATTAACTGTGATGATTTACAAGCATGTTTTAAATTGCCTGAGAACAATGCCATGACACCACACACTGATAGTGATGTATCCAGCATGTTAGATTCCATAGGTTATTCTCTTAACTCTGCTAATTTAGGGAGTATTAGAAGAAAAGGCCTTAGGAAAGAATGGAGTTTCCTTGGGGATGCCTTTATAAAGGTTTTCTCTGGGAAAATTAGTAATTTTGATGCCATAACTTCATCTCTGGTTAATATGCTCTATATGCTTGTTTCTGATAGGTATTTTAACTTTAGCAACTATGTGATGCTAGAATTAGGTACTAGATTAGGTAACAAAGCTAATAGACCTAATAACATCTATTATGCTAGATTCTTTATGTTATTGGCTAACCATGTTGCTGAAGGTTTAGTCATAATCAATGAGAATAATAAACTCAAGTGCTGGGCACAAGAGAAAAGAGTTCTTGCAGACTTGATGAGAATGGATCTTAACAGCAGTGTGTCATTGGCATATTTACCAATCATGAATGCACCTCAGGTAGGTGAGGTAATTGCTTCTACAACTCCTACTTCTTCCAACCCCTCTATTTCTTTATCTTCTAGTGTGGCCATGAAATCTGTGATGCCCCAACAGATTTCTACCAAGGTCACCAAAACTAAACTTTCAAAATCAAAGACAAAGAAATCCACCTCTGTTGTTTCTCAAAAGACAACAGTTGTAACACCAACTATTAACCCTGAGGTGAGTGAACAGGGTGTGAGTGGTGAGGGGAGGGGTGAACATAAAAGAAACCCCCAGGATAAGGAAGGAAAGTTGAGTGCTTCCCAAGCTAGCCAAGCCACAGTTTCTCAAAAAGCTGTGGTGGTTGAAAAGGTATCTAGCACATCCCTAGTAGCATCCTCCCAAAAGGATGTTACTATTGAAAATAGTTCCAAACCAGGAACACAGAACAAACGAGGGAGGGACACTAAAGCCAAACACTCACCAACAAAAGCCTTTATTAGAAGAAAGAAGGCTAGAACCCAATCTTCTACACAGGGTGCACACACTGCACAGATACATCCATCTGTATCTATGCCTTCTCAAACTCAGTTTGATGTGACTCCAATAAATGTGGAGTCACAGCCCCATTCTCTCACAATAAACACACATAAATCACCAAACACTTCATCACCATCTCTGGATGTGGATATGTTATTCCCATCAATTCCTGATTCTCCTTCTTTACAACTCAGGGAGAAGCCCCACTCAAATACAGGTGATCATCATCTCTTGGATGATTTGTTGGATCACCCGCAAATTCTTTCAGATATAATTGAAGGATCTGTGTCACCACATCTCAAATCAATCTACACAGATTCAACAATTATATCACTTTCAATTTCAACTTCTTTTCCTTCTTCAACGGATATCACTCATCCGTTGACAAGTGGTTGTTCTTCAATGGATAAGCTTAACAACAGTTATCCGTTGATAACATCAGTTTCACCTTCAACGGATATTCCACATCCGTTGACAGTCTCTACACAAATAACTGAATTAATCCCAAGTGTAGAAGACATGAATACTGTGCAATCACTCTTAGGATTGAGGGAAGGGAGTGACAATTTGAGTGAGAGGCTGGGTTGCTCCCAGGCAAAAGGAGAGATTGAGAGCTCAAAAATGCATGCTATTTCTTCCAGCATGGCAAAAGTAAGTGAGTGGAGTACCACCTTAGTAGGTGAAGGTGAGGGAGTGAGTTGTGTGAGCCAGGGGGAGCCCCTGATGCAAGAACATAGAGAAAAAGAGAGAAAAGCAGGTACAGTAGATACAAGGGTGGAACCAGCCATTGCTAATGAGTCAATGATTGTGGATGATGCTGAAAAGGAAAGACAATTTCAGCAACATTACAAAGCTGTAATTGATAACATTTCCTTGGATGCTGACACTTTTACTCATCCTGTGACAGCCTATCAACTGTTGGCTGCTCAGGGCAATGAGAAAGCAGAAAGGTCACTACATCTAGTGCACACAACAGAATCTCTTCAAAGGGATAAAGCTGCCATTAACAAAATGCCTTCTACAGCTGGTGAGCCATCTGAGGAATTTGGAGCAAATTCTGATGATGATGACTCTATTTCTTTTTATGGAAGCATGAACTTAGGGGGAGATGAAGGCCCTAGTTCAATTCCAAATCTACCTGAATGGGCCTTGACTAAGGAGTACAGATCAGGGGAATTCAATGTCTCTTTAGTCAAACAAATCAACACTATTCAACAGGCCATTCAGAATACTTCACATGCAAGTATCAAGGCTATCCTTCAAGCTCACCTGGACTCACTGCATCTCATGAAGCTGCAGCAAGTGAAGCAGAATCTGAGTATGGATGATCTCAGGAAGGATATTGCTGACTTGAAAACCTATACTTCAGAAAAATTGGATTCAGTCATGCCCTATGGTACATTGCAGGACTTGGTTTTGAGATTGAAGAAAGAATCTGTTACTGAAAAACGGTTGGCCAAGTTAGAAGACAGAGTTCAAGTTATTGAAAATTCTGTGGCCACCATTCTTCACAATCAACAATCTCAAACCAGTCTCCTAATGCAGCTGGCAAAAGCACAAGGCTTGACCCCTCTCCTTGATGATAACAAAAAGGGGGAGAGTAAAAGGGAAGGGGAAGGAGAGCCATCTACAAAAGTCAACATATCTAAAGTGCTAGTTCCTGCCATCACTACTTCTCCAATCATTCAAATCAAAGGCAAGCCTGATGGAATTGATTTGATTCAGCTAGCAGCAGCTGAAATTCAAGTGAAAGAGCAAAGGAGGAGAATTGATGAAAGGTTGCAACTGTTGTTTGGTTCTACACAAGACAAATCAACATCTGTGAAATACAGCACAAAAATTGAACCAATCAACATGGAGCTCATGCCAGTAGGGAGTCATAAGGATGGAGAAGCTTCTTCCAAAGAACTACAAGCTATAATTCTCAAGCCCAATGAAAGATCCAATAAGGACTCAACAAAGAATCCTTTAAAAGAAGTGGACTTTCCTCCTCCAAAAGCTGATGAGAACAAGATTTTAGGCAGAAGTATTGCTTATCTCAAAAAGACCATGGATGAGGCTGTAAGGAGAAATAGAGCTATTATCATTAGAGAGGGAAAGAGCATATGTGTGATGCAAGGACATCCCAAATTCTCAATAGCCAAGAAGGAAGAAGACAAGCAATTAAAGGCTGACAAAAGAGCACAAGCAAAGCTTGAACAACAGCTAAAGTCAAGTCTAGTTGAAAAAGAAAAAGGGATTGAAGTCAGGGGTGAAGACAAGACTACAAACCTAGATGAGGTTTTAGGGAGTATATTTGGTGAGAGTGTGGAAGAAAGAGAGGAATGGCAGAAGGGAAACAGAAGAAAGGCCAAGGCACATAAAAGGAGTGGAGATAACACTGAAATAACCAAATCTATATCTAAACCACTACCTTCCATACCTGAACCCCTTGTTGCTGATCCCACAATAAACATCCATGGTGAACCAATCATTCCAAAAGAGGAACCTATTGATTGGGACACTATCAAATTGCCTACCTTTCTAACCACTCTTCCACTACCAAAGAAACAGAAAAGAAAACCAAAATCTACACCTCCCTTAACCTCTAAGAAATTCACTCAAAAACAAAAACCTAAGCCTAAGTCACCCATTTCTAAAGATGATTATGTTCACATCTGTGACATAAAAGAAATTTCAGACATTGAACTCTATCTGGATGAGCTGGAGGATGTAAGGGGAATAGCTGCCTACAGACAGTTACCAGAGAGATTAGTGTTCAGATATAAAGGAGCTGGGGAAAGAACATGGCCTCTCCACAGGATTCTGGATGAAGGCTACTCTACCTTGATTAGAGTCTATTCAGCTATACAAAAGGATTCTGGCTTTACCAGAACTGCCAAGACTGAAATTCTCAACAAGATAGCCAATATAAGGAAAACTTGGAGGGAGCCCAATGCTTTACCCAGGACTTTACTCATTCAAGAAAGGGAAATGAAAATTCTCAAATCACCTCATTGGTTGATGGAATTTAGAGATGATAAAGGAGTCAGAAGATTTTTCAGACTTGAAGACCAACTCAAGATTGCCAGCAATGAAACTCTCAAAGAAATGCAATCTAAGTTGGATGTCAGTGTTGAAGATGAAGCTGAATTCTTCAGACAACTCCAACTCCAAATTGAGGAAAATGACAAAAGGCTAGGAAAGAAAACCAGGGAACAAAGAAGAAAACGATGATTTGCTCAGACTAAAGGAGTGTCCTTGGAAACACTGTAAATCTTCAATTATCTCCTAGTACATACACTTTTGCAGCATTTTTAAATTTCTACTTAGTTTCAATTCATATATCTGTTAAGTGTTTTGTTATCATCAAGTTAACCCTGAATTTATGCCTACAATTCTTATAGACATAAATAGGGGGAGATTGTTAGGAATGTATGTGCATTAGTTTGATGATATGTTTAACAAAATCCTTAAGTAGAAATTTAGTGTCTGTAGCCTCAACGGATAAGACCACTTTGGCTATCCGTTGATGGTGTAGCTTTACTTAGAAATAAGTCTAGTGTTGTAGCATATTTCAGTCTCTGTATTTAAAATGTAATTCTTGGAAGTTGAGAGAAACTATGAGTCATGTTGACTACTAGATGATATGCAGATAGGAAGGCCAATTGTAAATACTTCATGCCTTGTAATTTTGTATAAGTGAAGTGGTATCAACGGATGACTTAAAGACCTTCAACGGATGAGAAGCTAAGCTTCAACGGATGTCTCTAAAGCTTCAACGGATAAAGTCATCAACGGATAACATCCTTCAACGGATGAGTGCATCAACGGATGAAAGCTTCAACGGATGTTCTGATGATTAGCCGTTGATAAGGGGTAGTTGTACCTACAAACAGAGGCACATGGGTTGATAGAGACAACTGAGATGTGGTAGCCGAATTTCAGGAACAACAGAAAAAGCAGCCGTTCTTCTCTAGTACAAAGATGCAATAGTCAACAAAGTACTGGAGTGAACAGGAAAAGAAGCAAGTGAAGATCTTATTTTATTACTGTATTTTATATTGTTCTTCACTTGTACACTTGGTAATATAAAAACCAAGTAGAAGCTAGTAATTAGATGAGAGATTTTCCAGAGCTGTTTAGAAAAATATTGAGAGAAAATTCATCTAGTTTGTACTAGGATGCAGCTGTGATCAACATTGTTTAATCACAGATTTTCTAAAATACCATCTCTGGTGGAACAACAAATCCACCAGAAAAGTTTTTAAGGTCTGTTGTGTTCTTTACATTTGTGCTTGAATATATATCTGTCTGTATTAGCTTAAAGCAATTCACACACTTGTTCTTCTTGAACACACAACTTTCATAAACTGCTCAAAACTTGAAAAAGTTTTGAGATTTACATTCAACCCCCCTTCTGTAAATCTCATTGTTAGTCCACTAGGAATAACAGAAGCATTGTTAGTATTAAGGCTTGATCTTTGATTATAAGTAGTTTCGGTGGATTTGTATTGGTTTTGAATATTGGGTCTTTGATTGGTTGGATAAATTGGTAAAATTTGGAGTTGGGGACTGAGTTTGTATTATGATGGTTGAATATTGTTGTATTGGTGGTTGTGAGTGAATTGATGATAATTTAGAGTGTTAATTAAATTGAAAATTGCGTAAACATAAACGTCATAATGCCCGATTTTCCTTAACTGTTCTATTCTTAAAATCAGGACCCATGAACTCACTGTTAGATTCTGACCATTACCATGATTAGATAGTTCATGTTACGAGCTTCGTTTTGATATGTGGTTCGTTTGAATCCGATGTACGGTTTAGAAGAAATGACCGTTTTAAGTAACGGCGCTTCGTGACCGAACCATTACCCCTCGCCTTACTTTGAAACCTTGGTTAAGGACTTTAAATGACTAATTGGGGTATGAAACAATTATGTTAAGTGTATTAGGCAGTTGGTAAGGTACTCGCGAAAGAATCGCCTTAAAACTCTTAATGATTAATTTATTAAAAATGGTGGAGCCGAGGGTACTCGAGCGACTTAAGTGAATCGTTAAGCGCGAAAGCGAACGTTAGGGCTCTAAATGGTTAAACTCTAGTTTCTTAAGCGACCGTGGTTTAATTCCGACTTATGTTGTTGTTCATAGGTTACCGGACCCACTCTAAGCTTAAGTCTACCCCGGAACACTCAGGCAAGTTTTCTACCCGTTATACTGTTGTTGTGATGTAAATATATGTATATGCATTATCTTGTGATTAGTGCATGATTGTTATTAGCAAATCTTGCGATATATTGGAGCAGGTGATATGCTATATATGCATGTCTGTTTCGTAATCTTGATATCTAATTGTTGATTCAATTGCTTATAAGTTGCATAATACCTATGCTAGAGATAAGCAGTAGTTGCGTATATCCTTAGTATAGGGGACCCAAAGGTGAACATTTTTCTAAACCGGGAGTCGATGTTCCCGAGTATTATATATGTATATATATTGATATAGTTTTCAAAACTATTAATCGAATAAGGTTTATTCGATAACTTTATTTTATTTAATGAATATTATTTGAATATTCATTCGAGGACTTATGACTCCGCTTATTTTACTTAATAAATATTATTCTGAATATTCATTCGAGGACTTATGACTCCGCTTATTTTATTTAATGAATATTATTTGAATATTCATTCAAGGACTTATGACTCCGCTTATTTTACTTAATGAATATTATTCTGAATATTCATTCGAGGACTTATGACTCCGCTTATTTTATTTAATGAATATTATTTGAATATTCATTAAAGGACTTATGACTCCGCATATTTTACTTAATGAATATTATTTTGAATATTCATTCGAGGACTTATGACTCCGCTTATTTTATTAAATAATATTCTTTATTTTATTAAAGAATAATGTTTCGATAATCAAACTTATTTTCGAATATTCAAATAAAGATCATACTTTCGTATAAGTATATCTTTGGTTATTTATTATTCATTTCAAGTATAAGTTTTAAAACTTTTACTTCAATTATTTTTATAAGGATTATCCTTATGAGAATATTATTTAAATAATAATATTAAGATATTTTCTAATATATCGGGACTGATTTATTTCATTAAGTCAGCTTTACTCCAAACATTCTTAAAAATGTTTTCGAGTCTTCAAAATGATTTTAAAAGTTAGAGCGGATCCCAAAACTCGTTTTCAGATTTAAGATCTTCCTTTCGAAGGAGACTTGAATATTCGCTCAAAAATCTTGGGGATCCGGCTCTGTGGTGTATTTTATATTCGTGACGAGGTTGCTGTTTTGAGAAAACAATTTGATTACTTGCCCAACGTTCGGGAAGTAAGTCCATCTAATTGAGTCGGCATAAGCGACAGGCCGGGGTACGGTCTATGAAGGTGTAAGAGGCTGGGTGACAGTCCATCCATGCGTGAGTGGCCGGGTAACGGTCTAGCGCGAGGTCCTAATGCGGCCAGGGTGATGACCGGCGAGGAATTCATCCATCTACAGTAGAAAATGTTACTTATTGGTATCTTTGCCTGATCAGCAAGATATCAGGTTTATGCCAAAATTCTTTTCCTTTCCAAATTTATTGGATATTGCAAACTCTGTTCATACTTTACATGACAGAGGTTTTCAGGACATGTATGAGAGATATATATGGATATATATATCGTGACTTAATGAAGTATCTCGTAACTTCATTTCTTTTGAATGATATTATAAAGATTGAATCTATTCAAATCTTGTCTTGTAGTCTCATCTATGTGATGAACTTTTGAAACTAATTATAACTTGAACGGTGGTAGTTCAAGTAGTATTCGGAAAAGATATAAGTATATTGGAGTATCTTTTAACTTCATCTTTTAAACTTATATCTAGTAAATGATTATCTTATGCATGTCAAAGATTTTCAGAAAAATGTTGAGACAAGGTTAGATATATGAGATCACCTTGCAACGATATTTTTATACAGTTATAAACTGGAACTCTGTGTTTATTATGCATGGAAGAGGACTTCCAAGATTTTGAAAAGTATATGTACATATATACTGAATATTTTGCGACTTGGTCGCGTTAAGAGATCAAACTTGGTTCATTTCTTCTTGACCAAGACTTTCATGAGTACTATGAGAATGCTCATATATTGTTAATTATTATACATATTATTTCTGTGGGCGTGTTGCTCACCCTTACTTTCTTCTTTCATCACACAACAACAGATAGACAAGATGAACAGGATCAAGCTCCCAATTCGTGAGCGAATAGGAAACGTTCCGCAGTTTCCTGTAGGCGTTGATGCCGTTGTAGCTGAGGTAGGATCTACCAATAGGCTAGGCTTTTAACTTTTGATGTACCAGACTTATGTATATTTATGAATTGTAATAATGGCAAGGAAAATGTAAATTTATTCAGAAACCCTTTTAAGGTGTAATGGCTTATAATTGTGGAATAAAACGACTTGTGTTATTTTTGGTATTCATCTCTGAGACTATAACTTGTGGTGTATGTGCGTATATTGTGGGGTCACAGTATGCAGTAGTTGGTTGTTTATTAAGATTAAGCGTTATTAAGGGAAATGGAACTCGTGACAACCTGGATCCTCGACCCCGAATTTGGGGGTGTTACATCAAGGATTACGATTAAGAGATTCTTTATCATCCAGGGAAAGCCAAAATGGTGGCTAATGCCCTTAGTATAAAAGAGAGACTCAAGATGAAAATGTCTTTGGGAGAGTTGATAAGAGATTTTGAAAAAAAAAATGGAAATAGAAGTGAAGGTAACTGGAGCCGGTATTGAAAAGCTGTTTGAGATTGTAATGCAGCTCGAATTATTGGAAAAGATCATATGGTGCCAAAAAAAATGATGAATGAAGGCAGAAAGCCAATGACTGGAGAAGAGATTAATACTGAAAAAGATGATAAGGGAATAATGAGGTATTCCTACAGAATTTGGGTTCCAAACATTCAAGGGCTTAAGGACGAGATCTTAGATGAAATCCATAGCTCAAGGAATAAGATTTAGGGCAAACCCCGAATATGATAGTCAGGGAGGTTGCCATTAAGAAAGAAGGAGCCCATAACATAATGAAGTGGAAAACAAGGATTTTAACGTATAAGATAACCCCAAGTATGGGAGAAGGATGAAACATTTCATACTAAGGAAACAGAAAGTTGAGTAAGGAAAGGAGACCCGAGACGGTACTCTTATACGGCAATTCATGGACCTGTCTAAAAAGAACTTAGACTATTATCCCCAACCACCACCCTGAGGAGACAGTGCGGTGGGAAATTCTTTCAGGACCTTTAAGTCGCTAAGCTCTCAGAGTTCCAAGGAACAAGCAAACCCGGTAGAGGCGAGAGCCTGGCTAAAGGAAATATATGAATCATTTGAGATTCTAAATGATTGACGAGTCACAAAAGACTGTTTTTATCACTTACCCTCCTAAGAGAGAGGCCACCCGCTGGTGAAAGGCCAAGAAAGGCACGGAGCCAGAGGTTATAATAAACTGATTAAAGTTCAGTCAATTGTTTTCGGGAAAGTACTTCCCAAGGTAATGGAGGTAGTGTAAAAGCTTTAGAGCCAGAACAAAAGCGGACGAGTCTTATGAATTATAAATCTAAGTTGTAAAAGTTATCAAGATTCGTTTTGAGAACACGAATCCAGAATGACGGGATGTTTGAAATCAATGCTTATGTTGTGATGGTTCATGTAATGGTTGTAATGGAAACGAAAATAAAAGACTGAAAAGGGAAGGAGTATAAAGGGATATAAAGGAAATAGAGTTGAGAAGTGATAAGGGAGTTAGGTATGGGAAACCTTAAGAAACCCTTGCAATAAATATAGAGGAGTATGTCATCATCAGCGTGATGGTGACTGATCATGAGATAAATTCAAGGTTTAAAGGCGTAAGCGATACGTATAGTTAATTCCCTTGAAGTTGACAGTATTCGATGAAAATTTGAGATTGATCGATTGATTAATAAGGAAACACGGATGGACTGAGGAGACAAGAAAGTAAGAAATTAGGAAAATTGGATGAAGGGAGTGACCTTCAAGAATGTGAAGTGTAAGTAACGCATGTGAATTGATACCCAAAAAGGGAGACACCAAGTATAGAAGATATCTCAACATTGAGATGACTGTTGAGATAAACAACAAAAGTAAATGAGGATTTAGTAAAAAAAGAAGTTCATGTTGAACACGACCAATATCTTCTAGAACATCCCTGTTATCATTACTGAATCAGGCAAGAAAAGTATATAACCGTTGTTATCTTTTGGAGGCCATATTGATTGACCTCATTTTGAATACAGACGTTATTATGAAATTAGGCATATACTATCGAGGTGGGAATGATTGAATAAGACACCCTTATCAGGGATATATGACTTGATTTATCCATGGAAGGATGCATGTACCTTTTTAAAGGTGGAATTAAGGATATAACTTTGATAACTTGAGATGAACCCTAGGGGAATGCATAAAGGTTGGCATTTCACCCTTAATAGGGACATTATGAGTTTGGGTAGTATGGAATGAAGGACTAAAGTAACAACAACCTTTAAAAATTAGTGGAGAAAGTTTTCAGAACTATATAGACAATGATTCTGGTATTGGTAAATGGTATCTTGATATGCCATGTACCTAGGGTGTACCTGATGAAGGATTTAAGGATAACCTTAGAGGTTTTACAAGGAGAAAGGTAATATTCAAAGTTCTCAAGAATAGAAATTTTGATGAAGGAACTATGATGTAATTATAATAATGCCAGGTGGGGCACGTGTTGAACCATAAGAAATTATAGATCGATCCAATGAGGATCAAGATTGGTGAAAACAAGAAGGACCCAAGATAAGAGACGTCCTAAGTATGATCGAGAGTCAGTCGTGGAAATGTTCACATCTAAAGACTAAGGCAATGACTTATGGAAAAAAAATGGTGATATATTTTTTTACCAAAGCGTAAGGAAGAGCATCTTCACATAAGCAGTGATTGAAATAAGGTAGAAAATTTATTTGGAGGTGTTAAAAATGACATTGACTGTAAGGAAATTTTACTATCAGGAAAGGCCAAAGAGGTGGCCGACACTTTAAAGGTAAGAGGATAATTATAGGCGCTCGTGCCAGAGGAATACAGTGATGATGGTTAAAGCTGTGAAGGTTGTATTATGGTTTGGAAGATTGACATTCCTTCTGACGACTGTGCAATACCTAACCGTAACAGTAGTTGGTAAAGGTTTAATTCGTGTAATCGCCATGAGCGGGCTATCTATCTCAGAAGGTACTATCTTGAGATAAGCCAGGACTATGTTTCAAAAAGGACTAAATGAACCTTTGAGTTAAGTCTTCTATTTAAGGCATATGATTAAGAATGGTATTAACCTGATATCGTTGCTTTGATTGAAACTCTTCTGCAATTTTATCTGCTTCATGTCATGAATGTACATCAAGATCTAGAGTGTTCTTCATGAATCATGAATGGTGATTATGTTAACTCCTTAAAAGAATTTGATACGACAGATATGGACTCCGTATGGTTAGCTATTAAGATTCCAAGGAAAATGAATGATGACAGTAGGTCAGTGGTGGACCATAGTAATGCAGTAACGATTCTTCGAATAATGAGCCGATTACAACCGGGAGAGTTGTCGTGTAATGGATGTTGAGAGTGAGTACCACTAATCGGGTCGTGGTGGTGTATAAGTTATCATTGATAGGCTAATTAAGTCAATTATCTACCTATTGAATATTTTTTCCTTCTTATCAATAGAGGGTCGTATTACTATACGAGGAAGGTTGCGATGCAATCATAGAATTCTAATAACGATGACGTCTAGAATGAAATCCCAGATTCGATTTTCGATGTCGAGGGAGTTTCAAAGGTGATTGTTTATAAGCTCGAGCAAGAGCATGGGTCCATAGAATGATGGACGGAATAGTAAATATTCAGACACGTGAAATACGATGCTATAATACTTGATGTTGATATATATACGTATATGTTTTGTTCTCCTATGACAAACCTCTATAGTTTAGAGGTAGATTCCAAGCCAGATCTTTTGTGGCGGTATATTTTATATATATACAATTCTCTTCAATTCGTTCTTTTCTCTCCTTTTCATTTCATATAAGCTGAGAAGAACAACCCTTCCAGAAGGGGAGGTATTGCCGAATGACTATCTATTTGTGTGATAGAAGCCTAGTAGGATACCACATGTTGTTTAATTGCTTGTCAAGTACTAAAGGCTGGCCACCTTCTGTACTAACTATGCAATAGAACAAGTGTTCATGATCATAGTGATCTCTCAATAAATTCTTTTACTTCTATACGAAGGACCAAGCTTTCGAAGATGGAGGCAGCTAGAGATGAAGTGGTACCAAGTACGATGGTATTCCGATTCTAACGCGTTCATGATACTAAGGTTGACGTGGTTATTAAAAGGTTATAGAATGCTAACGAGCAAAAGTATAACCAGTATAATATTAGGAACGAAAGATAGTAGCGATTACGAACCGGAAAAGAATGGGTATTGAGAAGCAAAAGCTATAATGCTAGAAGCTATGCTGAGATTTTGTGCAATAGACTTAAAAGAATTTGGAATGATCACTTAACGCGGATTGAGTTTTCTCATGATAATAGATCGTATGTCAATATCGAGATGTCGCCTTATGAGATCCTTGAGGGAAGACAATGTCGATCTCCCTTATGTTAGGATGAAGTTGTAGAGCACAAGATGCTCGGACCCGCAGTAGTCCAAGGGACCAGAGATATAATAGATCTAATCAGAGGACGGCTGGTAGTAGCCCAAGATGGACATAAGAAGTATGTTGAATTGACACGAAAGGACAAATAGTATGAAGTAGGGGACCTTTTGTCGTTAAAGGTATTCCCTTGGAAAGCCTTGGAAAGGATGTATGAGGTTCGGAAAGAAAGGAAAGCTAAGCCCACGAATTGTTGGACCCTTGGATATATTAAGACGTATTGGGAAGTTAGCATATGAGCTAGCCCTACCCCCGAACATGTAGCAAGTTCATAACGTGTTCCACGTATCAATGTTAAGGAAGTGTAATTCGGATGCCAGACAAATAGGGGCATATGACCGCATAGACATGCAACCAGACGTAACCTATATGGAGAAACCAGGAAGGGTTATAGATTGAAATGGAACAAGTGCTTAGGAGAAGGGTTATCAAACTAGTCAGAGTTTGATGGTAGAACCACAATGTAGGAAAATTTACTTGAGAGTTAGAAAGTGCAATGCTAAGAGAGCATCCCTATTCATTTTCTATCCTATTCCGGGACGGAATCCTTTTAAGGAGGGGAGACTGTAATAACCCCAAAAATTTTGGACTTTTTGTAACCCTTATGAATAGTGATCTTGCTAGTTATGCTGATTAAGGAAATTTTTCATGCCACACTATGTAGGAATTCTTTTATTGATATTCTGAGATCTTATTAGTACTCCATAACGTATATGAGTGTATGTAAAGATCGTCAGAATCTAAATTCAAAAACTTTGATTTTTCCCGAAAATCCACCAGATACCGAAATAATTGAGTACAAGGTAACATGATTAAAAGCATTTAAATTCAAGGATTATAAGCAAGGATCATTAAAGGACCATAAAATATTAAGAGAGGGTTAGGGAAGCCCAAGTAATAAGATCCCAAATACGATCCCTCAAACGATCAACGAGAACGAGAGTTAAGCGAACTGTAAAACAAATAAACGTCCAAGGGGCAAGCACATGCAAGTAACACGAGAAGGAAGCTTCTAAGATAAGCTAAAACATGTGGTTAGAAGCAAGGTGACAACATCACACCACAAGAATGAGATATGTGGCAAAGTAGTGATGCAAGCAATGACATAAGCAAGTGAAAAAAAGATATTTAGCCAATAGTTAACCACAACCATGCATTCTTTGCACAAATATCAAGGCAAGACAAGGAAATTGTTAGGTTATAGCCGTCGTAATGCCCAATTTTCTATAAACTGTTTTGTGATTAACTGTTGGACCCGAACACCCACTTCTATAAACTAACCACTTCCATAATTAGATAGGTTACGTTTCAAGCTTCGTTTTGATATGTGGTTTGCTTGAATCCGATGTACGGTTTAGGAGAAACGACCGTTTTAAGTAACGGTGTTTCACGAACGAACCTTTATCCCTCGCCTTACTTTGAAACCTTGGTTAAGGCCCTTAAATGACTAATTGGGATATGAAACAATTATGTAAAGTGGATTTGACAGTTGGTAGGGTACTCGCGAAAGAATCGCCTTAAAACTCTTAATGGTTAATTTATTAAAAATGGTGGAACCGAGGGTACTCGAGCGACTTAAGTGAATCGTTAAGCGCAAAAGCGAACGTTAGGGTCTAATTGGTTAAAGTATAGATTCATAAGCGACTTTGGTTTAATTCCAACTTATATATTGTTTATAGGTTAGCAGACTCGTCCCAAGCCATTTATCACCCCCAGTCGCTCAGGCAAGTTTTCTACCAGTTATACTATTGTTGTGATGTATATATGTATATGCATTATCTTGGGATAAGTGCATGATTGTTATTAGCAAATCTTGCGATATATTAGAGCATGCTGATATGGTATATATGCATGTCTATTTCGTAATCTTGATATCTAATTGTTGATTCGATTGCTTATAAGTTGCATAATACCTATGCTAGAGATAAGCAGTAGTTGCATATACCCTTAGTATAGGGGACCCAAAGGTGAACATTTTCTAAACCGGGAGTCGATGTTCCCGAGTATATTATATACATATATATTTAAATATATATAGATATTGTTTTCAAAACTATTAATCGAATAAGGTTTATTTGATAACTTTATTTTTATTAATGAATATTACTTTGAATATTCATTCGAGGACTTATGACTCGGTTTATTTTATTTAATGAATATTAGTTGAATATTCATTCGAGGACTTATGACTCGGTTTATTTTATTTAATGAATATTAGTTGAATATTCATTCGAGGACTTATGACTCCGCTTATTTTATTAAATAATATTCTTTATTTTAATAAAGAATAATGTTTCGATAATCAAACTTATTTTTGATTATTTAAATAAAGATCGTATATCTTTGGTTATTTATTATTCATTTCAAGTATAAGTTTTAAAACTTCTACTTCAATTATTTTTATAAGGATTATCCTTTTGGGAATATTATTTAAATAATAATATTCAGATATTTTCTAATATATCGGGACTGATTTATTTCATTAAATCAGCATTACTCCAAACATTCTTAAAAATGTTTTCGAGTCTTCAAAATGATTTTTAAAAGTTAGAGCGGATCACAAAACTCATTTTTATATTTAAGATCTTCCTTTCGAAGGGGATTTAAATATTCGCTCAAAACCTGAGGGATCCGGCTCAGTGGTGTATTTTAGATTCGCAACGAGGTTGCTGTTTTGAGAAAACATCTTGATTACTTGCCCATTATTCAGGAAGTAAGTTCATCTATTTGAGTCGGCATAAGCAACATGGGCTCAGTGGGCGTCTATTAAAGTGTAAGTGGCTCTGTGGGAGTCCATCAAATGCGTAAGTGGCTGAGTGGCAGTCCAGAATAAGGTCCTATTACGGCCAGGGTGATGACCAGTGGGGAATTCGTCCATCTACTAGTAGAAAAAGTTACTTATTGATATCTTTGCCTGATCAACAAGATATCAGGTTTACGCCAAGGTTTTCTTCTTTCCAAATTCATTGGATATTATAACTCAGTTTATATTTTTTATAACAGAGGTTTCCAAGGAAAGTATGAGATATATATATAGGTGTATATATATCGGGACTTAATGAAGTATCTCGTAACTTCATTATTTATAATGATATTTCAAAGATTGAATCTATTCAAGTCTTTTCTTGTAGTCTCATTTATGTGATGAACTTTTGAAACTGATGATACCTTGAACGGTGGTAGTTCAAATAGTATCCGGAAAAGATATAAGTATATTGGAGTATCTTGTAACTTCATCTTTTTACCTTATATCTGGTTAATGATTATCTTATGCATGACAAAGATTTTCACAAAAACGTTGAGACAAGGTTAGATATATGAGATCACCTTGCAACGATATTTTTATACAGTTATAAACTGGAACTCTGTGTATATTATGCATGAAAGAGGACTTCCAAGATTTTGAAAAGTATATATACATATATACTGAATATTTTGCGACTTGGTCGCGTTAATATATCAAAGTTGGTTCATTTCTTCTTGACCAAGACTTTCATGAGTACTATGAGAATACTCATATATTGTTAATTATTATACATATTATTTCGGTGGGCTTGTTGCTCACCCTTGCTTTCTTCTTTAATCACACAATAATAGATAGAAAAGATGAACAAGACCAAGCTCCCAATTCGCAAGCGGTTAGGAAACGTTCCGCAGTTTTCTGGAGGCGTTGATGCCGCAGTAGCTGAGGTATGAATTACCAATAGGATAGGCTTTCAACTTTTGGTGTTCCAGACTTATGTATCTATATGAATTGTAATAATGGCAAGGAAATGTAAATTTATTCAGAAACCCCTTTCGAGGTATAACGACTTATAATTGTGGAATGAACTGACTTGTGTTATTTTTGACATTCATCTCTAAGACTATAACTTGTGGTGTGTGTGTGTGTATTGTGGGGTCACAGTACGCAGTAGTTGGTTGATTATTAAGATTAAGTATTATTAATGGAAATGGAACTTGTGACAACCCGGATCCCCGACCCCGGATTTGGGGGTGTTACATTAAGCGAGATCCGCCACTAAGAAATCTTATATTAGTTAGAAGGGCTGTTCCAAACTCTGAACTTGTAAAGATCTTGAGATTGTTATTATTTTTGGTTGGGTTATAATCGAACTATCATCATCTTTTGGATTTATAAGTATGTAATATAATTATGGTTCGCATTTGTTTCGTGTGTGTGTGTGTGTTATTTTGGGGTGTGACAAATATTACTTTAATTATTTAAATATAAATTAGTTGAGGAATATTATTTCAAATATTCTTTTAAAACATAATTATTCGAGGTTTAATTATTTTATAATTGTTATTTTATTATTAAATATTTATTAAATGATGTAATATGATTTAAAAATAGTAAGACTTAATTTTAAATATTTTCTGAGTTTCACAAAATTTTCTAATTATTTGGGATCGTCGAAAATATTATCTCGACGTATTTTTAAATATTTTGAATATAGTTTCAAAAGAAACCCCTTACTTATTTATCCGTTGACAACGGTCAACTTACATTATCCTAGTACTTCCTCCAAAAAATTTTGAAAGTACATATATATACACATATGAGATGAGTTGTTTCCATCAACAAGAAAAATGCTTGGGGAACTTCGATATGGTTTGAGTTCTGGAGATATAATAGGATTCTTCAAAGGACTAGGATGGGTAAACTCTACTACGATGAGTACTAGGGAAACTACCAAAAGTACCATAGGCGAAGGTACTCTGTGTACTCAGGAACCTATGAAAAGTTACCGCAGGCGAAGGTACTCTGTGTTCTCAGGAACTTGTGAAGTGTGTGCATACCCGAAATGGGAAACATTGACCGAATACGGCAAGGGTGATAACCGGGATACGAAGGTGTCGTCCTTCTACTAGTAGAAAAGGTTACAGATTTCTGTATTACGAATGATCATCGTATACGATGGCTCCGGTGAATGTCCTATATTCTTCCAATTGGAATTGAGATGCAATACTGTAACCCAAGCCTAGGTGTTGGGTTTACCATTAAGGTATTTACAGACTAATAAGTCAATAAAAGAATTATTTTGAAAGAAGGTGTGTATCACCGAGAAGAACTATGTTTAAACAAACATATTTATTGTATATGGAATCAGACATGAATTTTTCATACAGTCTTTTCATACTGTACATTATTATGCTGGACATTATAGCTCACACTTGGTTTCTTAAATTGACACAACACAACAGTGAATCAAGATTCCTATCATGAAACTCACGGCCAGGAAACGGTTAGGAAATGACCAGCTGTCTCGTAGGATGTTTGGTACAGTACCCCAGGTAGATCGAATAAGCTGAATTGGTTTTCAGTTATTTTTAGTACGACTTATTTACAAGTATGACTTATGTAAGATATTATTGAAGAAACGTATATTTGGCTGCAACTCTAACCTTAAATAAAGGTTACATCTGTGGTAAGACTTAATCACTTTTGGGACTGTAATAATTATCACTTTGTGGATTGATATACTCTAGTAATGAATTATTCATTTTCAAGACAATAACCTGTAAGTGTGTGTGTGTGTGTTGATAATTGTGGGGTCATAAAGGTGTGAGTATTTATATATTTTTGTACGAGATAAGTGTTATGTAGGATTCAAGATGGCGTGGCCTCCTAGATCCCTGACCTCGGATTTTGGGGCGCCACATGCAAAGTGTCCAACTCCATCACAGTTGTAGCACTTGATCTTTGACTTGTCAATTTTCCCAGACCTTGACTCCTCATAATTCTTTCTGAAATTCCTAATATCAGAGGTTAAAGAACTAGAGCCTTTTCTAAAAAACCTTTTTCCTTTCTTGAAGTCCTTGTAGGCCATCTTCTTGAAGCTTTTAACTAAGAGAGCAGCCATCTGTAGGATATTCTCATCATCACCAAGATTATTTTCAGATTCTGAGTAATCATCAGAGTTTGAGTCATCATTAGTATTTGATGACTCAGTACCATATTTTGCGATCATAGCCTTTCCTCTTGAATGGATTTTCTTCCATATTTCTCTCTTGGTTTTTCCTCATCCTTGAGTGCAACTTGTCTTGCTCTAGGCCTTTCCTCTTGCTTCTCTGCTCCATCTCCAGTTCATGAGTCTTTAGCATTCCATAGATCTCATCAAGATATGTATCTTCAATAGGTATCCCTAATTGATGTGACTTTCAAGTCCTACTTTTCAGGAAGTCAAGAAGAAACTTCAAGTTTGAATCTTCTGGATCATACTTTTTGTCAACCAGTGACCAGTTAATCAACAATTTCTGAAATCTGTCAAAGGTTTCAGTCAAAGACTCATCAGGTTTTGAATCAAAGTGCTCATACTTCTGAGGGAGTACAGTTCTTCCGTTCTTCTTGATAACAGTTGTGCCCTGACACTTAACTTTCAAAGTGTCCCGAATTTCCTTGGCTGTTTTGCATCCAATCACTCTATTTGAAATAAAACTGTCTACACTGCTATTTAAAAGATGTCTGACTTTTGTATATTTCATAATGGATGAAAGATCCTCAAGAGTGTAATTCTTTTTGTCCTTGTCAACCATCTTCTCCTTCTGAGCGGGTTCTACAATCACCAGTTTCATGGGCCTTTGAGGACCATCATCAGTCCTGTTCAGATATTCAGACACATAGCCATCTTAACTTTCTAGATAGGATATTCATTAATTTTCAAGATTGGAATTTTGATAGTTTCATATATGCTCATATTATGATTTTTTTTTGTGGCTGGTGGTGTGGGGGATTCTGTTGAGCTTCTTTATCTTCCATTATTAATTGCTTTCTGGATCTTAAACTATTTATGTCTCAACAGTAAACTCTGATACCAATTGTTAGGCCTTCAAGTATAATGTATAGGGGGTGAATACAGTATTAATAATCAATTTGAAATAAGTACTAAATCGTGAAGAACAATTTTTATATTAATAAATAAAAATTGATTACAGAACTCGCTCAAAGGATGAACAATTATCCTTGAGAGATGCTAGGGTATGTGTACGGTAAAATAATGATCGACACATATAGTGTAAACCTAATCTATGTTTATATACTGTATAGTTACACAATCAATCTAGTTGATATGATATACATGAATAAGGAATCCTAATATATATCCAACTATTGATTGCTACAATTAAGTAAAATCCTACACCGATATATCTCTGCAAATATATCCTTTGGTGATATCTCCTGATTTCCATCTTGGCAATCAGTGATATAAATAAATGCCGATGATAAGTACTGATCAACAAATATTGATGACGAATGCTGATAACGCCACCTTTGTCAAACTTTGATATGAAATGCTAATAACAAACCTTGATAGTTATATACTGATATCATCAATTATATCTAACAATCTCCCCCAACTTGTGCATTATTTAAATATGTGCAAGTTCCTAATTGATGATGTCAAAATTATCTAAATATAGAAATATAAATACATGTACAGTCTTATAATCAGTGTATCAGACTTTATCTTCTGTCTTTAACCTTGACATATCCCGTAGCATCATTAAAGAATTTTCTGAGTAAATTTTCCTCAGCTACATTCAAGTACATCTCCATTCCCTGTTTGATATCCTTCAGTTCTTGAGTAAATTTATCATTCTGATAGATAGATGCTCTAAGGTCATGAAGTTTGGATCTGTTGAGTGATAGATCATCTAGCTCTAGAAATCTAAGCTTCTTACCATTTGGATTAAATGTAAGAACTCCAATAGATCTAGTTACCTTAGCTTATACTTTAGGCATATCAAAAGTTGAGCCATCTTCAGTTGTGTACTTTGTAATGTATTTAGATTTGTTGCTCATTCTTCTCTACTTCTTGTATACCAAGTTCTTCAGATATGCAGACCCCCTGGTAGTTGTAGAGTTTATGACTTTCAGCAATGTCACAATGTATTCCAACTCTTGTCATAGTTTGTCTTGCATTTGTTCTTGTGAAATTCTCAGAATTTTGCTTGACTCAAGAAAATATACCATCTTTTCCTTTGGAATATTTGTGTCAAACAAATCAAGCATAATTTGAACATATATAATCTTTTGTATATCTTCAAACTCCACATGCCCACCAATTCGTGTTAAATTCCCAAGCTCACTGAGAATCAAAGCATTTCTTGTGTAAGTGTAAGCATCTGGAAGACCTAGACCACTAGTTTTTCCAGCCATTCTAGCTTGAGAGGTACCACTATAAATTCTGTTAATAGTCTCAGAGGAATCTCTCTTTGGTGCTGGTGTCTTGCTGCTCCACAATAACTTTTTCTTCTCATCAAGTGACAAATTTAAATTATCAGCTTTTACAACATTTGTATCAGAGTTTGAGTCTTCTTCAGGAATTGAGTGATAAGCTTTTAGTTTTTGAGGAGTTCTGTCTTCAATATGAGTAGTATCAGAGGTTGAGACTGGTTGAGCTTCAGTATTTACCTCTTCAAATTGAGCAATGTCAGTGGTTGAAGTCCTACACCGACATATCTCTACAAATATATACTTCTGTGCTATCTTCTGATTTCCATCTTGACAATCACTGATATAAACAAATGTTGATGACAAGTACCGATCAGTAAATACTGATGACGTTATCATTGTCAAACTCTAATAGTTATATACTGATATCATCAATTATATCTAACATGATATTCAAATTTACTAATATTAATTACGGAATTAGTTGTTAGATAATTAAGTTAGATTTAATTATTATAAAAATAGGAATTTTATATTAATAATAAATCATAGTTAGTTAAGAGTTATAATTCATTTTTTTACTCTCTATATAATATCTCTTGTGGCTATTTTTTAAGACAAGAATTTTAATTAAAAACTCTAGCCACCAAGAGAGAAGATGGATAGAGCAAGAAAAAATGATTTTGTGCTAGTACACATCCGATCCTTCAGTTCAAGCATTCGTGTGGATACAGATAAAGCGTAGATCGCGAGAGCGGGATGCGTGGTGATTGAACAAGCTTTAGATCTCCATTAGTCCACCAATTCGTAAAACTCTTTAAGGTAAACAATCTAATCTATGAATTAAATATCTATTTTTAGCATGGATCCTGTGTAGGGTTTCAAAAATTATGAGTTTTCACATTTTTAATTGTATTTTATGTCTCAAAACCCTTCAAAGACTCAATCACGGTCTTGGAAGATAAAAGGGAATACTTAGACATAAATCTATATCTTTATGAAATTGATGACATTAGTGGATGTCTGCCACTAATAGATTGCCGGTATGATTATTTTTTGAGTATAAAGGAGGACATAACAAACATTGGCCTATTCACAATATCTTGAAAGAGAGTTTCAAAGTCCTGTTAAAGATCTACTCTAACATGAAGAGAACTGGAGGTTACACTCCAACTGCTAAAGGTCTAGTGTTGCAAAAAATTAATGAAATCAGAAGCAGTTGGTCTTCTCAAGGTGGTTTGGAAAGAAAATTGACAAATCCCTTTAATAAAAAGAAGATTCATCATTAAACTTATCACATGATGAATTTAAAGACAGTACTCGTTGTAGAAGATTCTTTAAACTAAAAGATCAACTCAAAATAGCCAGCAACAAATATATTTAATTCCTCATGATGAAGGCTTATTCTGTGAAATTCTTCAAAGGTAATGTGAGTACAATCAGGAAAGGGAAAAGAGAGCAAAGGAATCTGAAAGAAGATAAATTCACAATCTGCTTAGGCTAAAGGAACATCATTCGGTGTAAACTCTTTTCTTTTTTGTTTGTACAATTTTTTATTTTCAAGAATATTAATACAAGTAAATTATGTTGTCTTAATTCCTATATGACTAGAATTTGTTTTGTTATCACCAAGGTCTTAATTAATGGTTGTTATTCTATAAACCGTAAATTGGGGGAGATTGTTAGGAATCAGGCTTGAATGTTGATGCATGATAAGTAAAACATATAGCATAAATATTTTAAGTCATTTTATACTTCAACGACAAACTATCCTAAGGAAAAGCCGTTGAAAGGGTAGCCCATGAACTAATGAGCTTTTTAACATTTTTTATGTGATTCTTGTGATAGTTAGTGATATTGTTATTCATTCAGAGGTCGTGTTGACTCAATGTATGATCTAGGATATGGTAGCTAATTATAAATCTGTGATGGCATATAATTCTGATAAAGTGAAGTGAGTTCTTAACTTCTAAGTAAAGCTACATCATCAACAGCTAACTGCATCAATCAATCAACGGCTAAACCAATGACTCTCAACAGCTAAGAAAATTTGAATAGCTGGTAATAGTGACTTGACATTGGTCAAATCCCGATTCTAACATAGCACATGGGTTGATTGGAATCTCAGCAAAGAAAAAAGGAGCCAAGACAAGCTTTTCATGTGATCTTTAATTATGAAGAAGAAATATTCTATTTACATGCACAAAAAATTGGACGGATATTCAAAAAAATATATCAAGAATGCAGAGGCAATCTTACTGGACTTAGAAGACCGTGTTATGATTTATTTAAAAAAGATTGTAGCTTTGTAATATGTAAACCAAGTAGTAGCAGTATTATCTCTCAAGAAATAGTTTTTAGAGTGCCCATTTGAGAGAATTATCTTGAGAAAAACACTGAAAAAGTAGCTATGAAATTGCACTTTTAATTTACACATATGGTTTCTT
Source organism: Apium graveolens (assembly GCF_009905375.1). NCBI lineage: Eukaryota > Viridiplantae > Streptophyta > Magnoliopsida > Apiales > Apiaceae > Apium > Apium graveolens. The sequence continues at coordinate 98,717,457 of NC_133657.1, read as the reverse complement.
CAAATATATATATATATATATATATATATATATATATATCATAGGTGGTAAGCTTGAAATAAACCACCTGAAAATTTTAATTTGTGTGTTTTTCTTCTTTCTGTTTGCAAGCTTTATTTTTCTGTTCGAAAACATTAAGAAGTTGATTTGAATTCAACCCCCCTTTACAAATCACCATAGTTGATTGTTAAATAATAACACATGTAGTGGCATCAATCAAGGTATCAAATATTGGTAGTGGTTAAGAATCCTTAGGGCATGCATCATTTAAGTCAGTGATGTCAATGTACATCCAACTTTTTTCTTTGGCCTACTTAACCATCACCGAGTTTGGCATCCATTCAAGAAAATGTACTTCCTCGATTTATCCGGCTTCTAAGAGCTTCTCAAATTCTGGGCATAAGTTCTCTTCATTTGTTGAATCACTTTCTGAGTTGGATCAATATTCTATTTATGAGTTATAAGCTCGTGGTCAGCCAATGGCATATTGGTTGTTAACCAAGCAAACACTTCACCATTTTCTTGCAATAAATTTATTAATTGGACTTCCATGGTTTCTCCCAAGGATGATACAATATATGTGACCTTAACCAAGTCTAGTAAGTATAGGGGAATGGGGATCAAGTCAGCTAGCTTCTCTCGATGTTTCTCGTCCTTTCTAACATCCATTTCTTCTATTGGGAGAACTTGTACCCGGTTCCATCAGACCTAAGTGCGTCCATAGAAGCTTCAAGCCATCTTTTTGTCACATCTCTCTTCTCCAACACCATTTCTGCCAGGAAATTTGAGCTTCAAGTGGTAGGTTGAGTCCACACCCATAAAAGCATTATATATTATTCTTCTAAGTATTGCATTGTAGGTGGACGTTTCCTTACAACAAGAAAATTTAACATTTGTGTGGCCTCGCTTGGCTCTTCTCCAATAGTCCAGGGAAATTATATTGTTCCTTCAAATTTACACTTTACTCTATTAAACCCGTATATAGGTATATATAAATGGGTTATCTGAGAGTCATTGTGTCAACTCTTTAGTAACATATCATGAAATAGAATGTCCAAGAAAGCTCCATTATCAATAAGAACTCGCTTGACCGGGCAATTTCCAAATACTGGAGTGATAACCAGAGGATCATCCTTGGGGAACTTCAGAACTTCAAGATGACAATAATCGAACCTGAGTGTTACTTCAGTCTTTGCATGCTTAGGTGCTTATTTAACTATGTCCATCACCTCTTTGGCATAAGCCTTTCGAGAGTTCTTGGTTATCCCGACCACTGCTGGGCTTCTAGAGATCATGTTGATTACTGATCCTCAGGGTTGTGGGTTATGATTTCAATTTTTGTCTATTTTATCATGGTCTCTCCTCTAGCCTCCGTTATATTCACCCTCGGTGAACCTGACATATTTTTCTTTTCAAATCAAATACTTAGTCTCATCCTTGAGTTGCCTACAATTACTGGTATCGTGACCAACATTTTTTATGGAATCTACAATGTTGGCTCTTGTTTCTCTTTTTAGGGTGTCCCTTTAGAAGCTTTAGCCATTTGAAATCATTTTCCTTCTCAATCTCTAACAATATTTAGATCTTTAGAGCATTTAACCTTGCATACTCGGTGAACCTTGGTCCTTGATTTTTCTTGGGAGTGAAATCAGAGTGATTTCCAGTTTGAGTATACTTGTCCTTGGCATCATACTCTTGCTCCGCCTTTCATTTCTTGTTGCTCAAGCTTTCATTACTCATCACATTCTTTTTCATGATTTGCTCAGTCTTAATATACTTTTCATCTCTTTCTTGAAGCTCTAACATGCTCTCAGCGGGAGGATTGGCCAAGGACATCATGAAGTGCTCGTTCTTATTTTTTAGCTACATGGCTATCATGGCTACTTTGTCATCTAGGTTTGGGACCTTCAAGGCTTCTTTGTGAATCGGTTCAGATTATCTCTTAAGGACTTCTTTACTCCTTGTTCGAGACTCATAAGAGAGGTTAAGCTCTTCTCATGCACTCTTCCACTTATGAATTTCGCACTACGCCATAGATTACTTCTAGAAACCCCAAATTAGTGCTACCATAAATAGTAAATGATGTTGCCTTAGACTCGAAAAAGGCTGTTAAAACACTCTTTGGGTGTTATATTGACTCATACCTTTAAAAGAATCTTATTGAATTGGGAAGGTAGCACTACAAGAAACGGGTCAAAAGACATCGGTTATAAACCGATGTTAAAATTTTTTAAAAGCGATGTCTTTACATGTGTAAAGAAAGGCCCAGAGTTTTAGACATCGGTTTTAGACCGATGTCTAAGATACCAGTAGACAAAGGTTGTAGATAAATAGCTGATGTCTTTTTCTTTATATCTTTCATTTTAACTCATGATCACCAGTTCATTATAGTAATATATTGCAAGTTATATCACTTTAAGCATGTGACACACAAGGGAAAAAAATTTAAGACAACATTTCTTAAAATTAAACGTTGTAAATAGGCACCTTTGACATCATCTTTTTTTGTGAGTGATGTTAATAACTGTCTTAGACATCGGTTTTGTAGGCATGCTCAATTTATATCGTTGTTATTTAAGTAAGATTACATCAGTTATCTTATATTTACCCGATGTTAAATGTTCACATGACATCAGTTATTTTCTTAAATACTGATGTATATTTCGAATTTAAACATGCCATTTTATTAATTAACCGTTGTCTTTTATCATTACCAACATCGGTTTTTGTTTGTAAATTCTAAACCTGTTGTTAGGTAATTGGTATATGAACCCCTACGTTTGTATAAAATGAACCAAAATAAACCAAAACAATGGCAACAATACCAAAAGGAAATCTTTTAACATCCAATAGCACCGGTAATTTTCTAACAATACCAAATGTTGCTCCAAATTACCACCAGTACGTACTACTTACATCCAAACATAGAACCAAAATGTACAATTTATCATCAACCTGTTTTAACACCAACACCAAACTACTACATATCCAGTACCTACCGATCTCCAAAAGACTAACACCAAACTCCATCCTAATAGTGACCACAAACATAACAAAAGTACCAAAAGTAGTTTCAAGATCGATTAAGTACTGAGATGAAAATAAGAGCTAGTAATCCTAGATATATAGCTACTATATCTTGTCTTGGATATAAGTAAGCGTCTCGATACAGACCACATCATTATTCGCAAGAACCACACTATGCAAGTACCTATATATAAATAAATATACCAAAAAATATCATAATATTGTGCAGCATTAATATGCAGAATGACTCTAAAATGGCAGGGGAAAAAAACTTACGACATATGTGTAGATATTGCAGCTTTGCCAATGTCTTCAAATTTTGACAAAGCGATTAAATTCTCATGCAATATATAGATGACTCTTTCACAACCAAACACCTTAGTATCACATGGTGTTAGATATATTTGAGATGTCATGTATAATATGTTTCATGTTTAGTTTTCAGATCTTAACAAATAGGAAATATCAGTACTTACTGGAATCAGTACTTACTGGAAGTCAGAAGATAGATATCAGAACTTAAGGTCATATCAGAATTTAAGTACGGGAGGACTTACAGTTAAGGAAGGAAGCTGATTTACAGGATAGAAGATCGAGACTAAAACAAATGAAGATATGCATGGGAAGAGTTAGAAGATAAGAAGACTTGTATAAGATATCTGATTGATATATTTTAGGAGACAGAATTATATTCCATACCAATTAGAAGTTATCTTGTAACTGTGTACTATATAAACATAGACATGGGTTTACACTATATGTGTTATCATTATCGAGAAGATTATACATTGTAACCTAGCAGCTCTTAGTGATATTTGTTTATCACTGAGAGAGAACAGTTCCATTATAACAGAGTTTATTATATTGAATATATCTGTTTACTGTTATTTGTGTTCAAAATCGATTTGATTGTAATAACACTGTATTCAACCCCCTTCTACAGTGTTGTGTGACCTAACAATTGGTATCAGAGCTTATCTGTTAACACACATACAGTAAAGATCCAAACAATTATGTCTGAAGAAGCAGAAACTCCAACCAAGCCCACCAAAACTGAAGAAACTAAAAACACTCAAATCCACAGTCGATATGAGACTATTAGGGTTCCCATACTGAGACCTTATGAGTATCCCATATGAAAAGTGAAGATGGCTATGTTTCTGGAAGCTACAGATCCAGAATACCTTGATAGAATTAATGAAGGACCACATAAGCCAACCAAGCTCTCTGTCGTACTTGCAGATCAGCCAGCAAAGACCATACCAAAGGAGAAAAGTGAGTATACAGCTGAAGATATCTCATCCATTTCCAAGGATGCAAAGGTAAGGCATTTGTTGCATAGTTCCATTGATAATGTCATGTCAAATAGGGTAATTCATTGTAAGACTGCAAAGGAGATATGGGATGCTTTGGAGACACGATGTCAGGGAACTGATGTAATCAAGAAGAATAGGAGGACTATACTCACTCAAGAGTATGAGCACTTTGACTCAAAAGTTGATGAGTCATTAACTGACTTATATGACAGGTTTGTCAAACTCTTGAATGATCTGTCACTGGTGGACAATGAATATGATCTTGAAGATTCAAATCTAAAATTCCTTTTAGCTCTTCCTGAAAGTTGGGATTTGAAGTCTACTACTATAAGAGACAGCTATGCTCTTGATGAAATTTATGGTATGCTCAAGACTTATGAACTTGAGATGGATCAAAGGAGCAAGAGACTGTTGGGATCCGAGGCATAAAATGCAGCGGATAAACGTAAATATAACAAAAGTTTCGAAACCCAAAAACAGGATCCATGTATAATTGTGGGAAAATTATGGAGATAACGAATCATACCTTTCAAGAGCTTAACTTTCACAAACTCAACGGAGATCCTAGATATCATGCTTTGTGTCTACCTCTCGGAGAAACACCTCTATGGTATCCACACGAGCACCTCCAAGAACATCTCACATACTTGACTATGGAATGGATGTACTAGCCTCCTTCTTGACGATCCGAATTGCCTCTGCCTCTCTTTGCTGCTAAGATTTTCTCCAAAAACGTACAAGCCTCTTTAACCTATCATTATGTATTTATAATGGCTGATTAAAAAGGCCCATAACAGCAAAGCCCAACCCTAGTAGGTATTGGATTAAATAATAAAAACAAATTTCTATTATTTAATTAATAACTAAGTCATACTTAATTATTATGGGCAAAAAAAACATTCCTTTTAATTCGAATTTATATATCTCAATTAAGTCTTACTTAATTATAATAAAATTCGAATAATCATTAATTTAAATCCATAATTTATATTAACTATTCCATTAAGTGCTCTATTTGTGGGACCCTATAGGCTATTATGTAACTGGCAATAATTTTATTCTCTAATAAAATTATAAACAATGAGCGATATCTAGTAATACATCATTGTTACCCAATTAAACAATAATTAAATCATGATTAGATAAAACCTTTCGTGATTAATGTTTTTCGTGTAATATAATCCCTTTAACCATACATATTATAGATTAAACTCGAGGCATGTATTTAGTCATCATCTTCAACATTTAATCCGGGTTTACTTGATCCATGAGTAGATTATCAAGACAAATCATTATTTGAGCATGGCCATGCTTTTATAATCTCTCTCAATCAAGAGGCCAATAATATCTCTCCTAATTATAGGAGGGTTAAATCCTTTATCTATCATTCATATTTCTCATACGACTCATGATATACCCGATGTCCACTTTTATCATCACCCGATCAAAAGTAACTTTTAATGTAGTCAAAGTATATTAATCCTCGTATAGAAATATAATGATTTTAAGTCAAAGGATCGTTACACCATTATCACTGTGAGTCTTTCTTATGACTTTATTAAACATGAAGAATCTCATTGTGGGTCTGTCTAGTACCATGTACTCTCACATGTACCTATGTATTGACTTTAGTATCCCTATACTTATAACCAATGAGATGTGGTTATCTTGTCAAACAACATATTAGTCTATCTATGTATTATTATTGTCCTATATAATAATACTCGACTAGGGACCTTTAAGAATATGATATATTATATAATCTCAAGTTCAAGTCATGTAGTTAAACTATACAATGTGTATCATGATTCTAAGGACATTTATTATGCTAACAAAATATCACACTAATTAAGGTCATAATAAATACATTTATTGAATGATCAACTGACATAAAGATTTAAAAGAATAATGTATTGCCTCTAGGGCACCTACACTAACAATCTCCCACTAGCACTAGAGCCAATCACCCATATATCTAATACCCATGGAACTAGTGTGACCATCGTGCTTCTCCTGCGACAAGCCTTTGGTCAGTGGGTCTGCAATGTTATCATTTGTGTGCACTTTGCATATGTGTGTATTACCCCTTTCATTAATCTCTCGAATAAGGTGAAATCTCCTGAATATATGTTTATCTCGGGAGTGTGATCTAGGTTCTTTAGCCTGTGCAATGGCTCCATTATTATCGCAGTATAGATCAATGGGATCTGCGATCGATGGAACCACTCCCAAATCAGAAATGAACTTTCGAATCCAAACGGCCTCCTTAGCTGCTTCACAAGCTGCAATGTACTCAGCCTCCATTGTAGAATCAGCTACTATTTATTGCTTTGAACTCGTCCAGCTTACAGCACCTCTGTTTAGACAAAACACAAAACCAGACTGTGATACAGTATCATCTCTGTCTGTTTGGAAACTTGCATCAGTGTAACCTTTTACAAAGAGTTTCTCTTCTCCTCCATACACCAAGAATGAATCTTTAGTTCTTTTCAGGTACTTAAGAATATTCTTAACTTCCGTCCAGTGACCTTTACCCGGATTAGACTGGTATCTGCTCGTCATGCTCAAAGCATACGAGACATCTTGGCGAGTACATACCATTACATACATGATAGATCCAATTGCTGAAGCATATGGAAGTTTATTCATGTGGTCCTTCTCATCCAATGATTTCGGACACTGGTCCTTAGAGATCGTTATCCCTTGAGACACGGGGACATATCCCCTTTTTGCATTTTGCATTCCAAGATAATGCAAAACCTTATCAATGTATGTGCTCTGACTTAGACCGATCATCCTTCTAGATCTTTCTCTGTAGATCCTCATTCCTAGAATGTAGGATGCCTCTCCTAAGTCTTTCATGGAGAAACTGCTCCCTAACCAAGTCTTAACAGCCTTTAGAGAAGGTATGTCATTCCCCATTAGTAGTATATCATCAACGTATAGTACTATGAATGCCACATAGCTCCCACTAACCTTCTTGTAAACACACGGTTCATCTTCGTTTTGAACAAAGCCATACTCTGTGACTATTTCATCAAAACGGATATTCCATCTCCTAGAGGATTGCTTCAATCCATAAATGGATCGACGCAATTTACATACCTTGCCAGCATTCCTTGGATCGACAAAACCCTCAGGTTGTGTCATGTACACATCCTCTTCAAGGCTTCCATTAAGGAAGGCTGTTTTGACATCCATTTGCCAGATTTCATAATCATGGAATGCTGCAATGGCAAGTAAAATCCTTATAGACTTGAATATAGCCACTGGTGAGAAAGTTTCATCATAGTCAATACCATGAATTTGTTTTAAACCTTTTGCAACCAGCCTAGCTTTATAGGTATGAACATTTCCATCCATGCCCTTTTTCTTCTTAAAAACCCATTTGCACCCTATGGGTTTTACCCCTTCAGGTGGATCAACCAAAGTCCATACTTGGTTTTCGTATATGGAATCTATCTCGGATTTCATGGCTTCAAGCCATCTCTTAGAGTCTGGACTGTTCATAGCATCTTGGTATGTGAGAGGCTCATCTTCATCTATGAGCATCAAATCACCACACTGAGTCATGAGAAATCCATATCTCTCTGGCTCATGGTGAAATCTACCAGATCTACGAACAACCTGTATTTGTTGAGCATTATCATTATTCTGCTCTTGTTCCAGTTTAGGTTCAATGCTATTTTACGGTTCTCGATCTTCATCGAGATCTATAGTTCTCCCACTGTTTCTTTTGGAAACAAAATCTCTTTCCATGAAGACAACATCTCGAGCAATAAACACTTTCTGCTCAGAAGGACTATAAAAATAATACGCCTTTGTTTCATTAGGGTATCCCACAAAAATGCACTCTTCGGATTTAGGTCCAAGCTTGTCAGATTCTTGACGTTTCACAAACGCCTTACATCCCCAAACTTTCATAAAGTTTATGCCTGGCAGTTTCTCCTTCCATATCTCATATGGAGTCTTTTGAACCTTCTTTGTAGGAACACGGTTAAGTGTGAAAGCCGCTGTTTCTAGAGCGTAACCCTAGAAACTTATTGGAAGATCTGCATGACTCATCATCGATCGCACCATGTCCAACAAGGTGTGATTTCTCCTCTCTGAAACTCCATTCCATTGAGGTGTTCCTGGCGGAGTGAGTTGTGATACAATACCACACTCTTTCAAATACTCTCTAAATTCGGTGCTTAAGTATTCACCCCCACGATCGGATCATAAGATCTTAATACTTGCATCTCCGCCAATTTGCTTCTCTACTTCAACCTTGTATTCTTTATTTTTTCAAAAGAATCAGATTTGTTCTTCATAAGATATACATATCCATATCTACTGAAATCATCAGTAAATGTTATGAAGTAGTAGTAGCCTCCTCTAGCCATTACACGCATTGGGCCACATACATCACTATATATTAGCTCTAGACGTTTAGTGGCCCTTTGACCCTTACCAGTGAAAGGGGCTTTAGTCATCTTACCAAGCAAACAAGATTTGCATTCTTGGTATGATTCAAAATCAAACTTATCCAAGTATCCATCCTTATGTAATTTGGATATGCGTTTCTCATTTATGTGGCCTAGACGACAATGCCAGAGGTATGTTTGATTTGAGTCATTCATTTTAAGTCGTTTGTTTTCTATATTACAGACAGGATTATCTAAATCAAGAACATATAAACCATTAAATAAATGCGCAACACCATAGGTTAAATCATTCAAAGCAAAAGAGCAACTGTTGTTCTTTATTATAAACGAAAAACCTTTCTTGTCCAAACAAGAAACATAAATAATGTTTCTGCGAATCGCAGGCACGTAAAAACAGTCTTCTAGTTCTAAAACAAGCCCAGAGGGCATAGATAAATAATAAGTCCCTACAGCTAAAGCAACAACTTTTGCTCCATTGCCTACTCTTAGGTCCACTTTTCCCTTAGCCAAAGTCCTACTTCTCTGCAAGCCCTGCACATTTATACAAATGTGAGAAACACATCCAGTATCAAATACCCAAGATGTAGAAATAGACAAATTGACTTCTATAATATAAATACCTGATCCAGAAATCTGAACTGCTTTCATTTTCTTTAGATTCTCCAAGTAAATTGGACAGTTTCTCTTCCAGTGACCAGCTTTCTTACAGTAGTGACATTCACCCTTGGCCACACCACCTTTAGGTTTAAAGCCTGTTTGGGACCTGATTTTGGCTTGGGTGTAGAATTAAATCCAATCTTCTTCTTACCCTTCCACTTGCCCTTCCCTTTGGCCTTACCTTTATTTCCCACCATCAGTATGGGAGCAGGTTCAGCTGTCTTCATGTTGGTCTCATATATTCTCAACATATGCAACAATTCAGTAGGTGTTTTGTCAAATTCATTCATATTGTAGTTCACAACAAATTGAGTGAATTTGTTGTTCAAAGAATACATGATTAGGTCAATACCAGTTTCCGGACCAATCAGGAAACCCAAAGTTTCAAGGTACTCAATGTAACCAATCATCTTCAGAACATGTGGGCCAACTGGTTCACTCACCCCTTGTTTGCAATTAAAAAGTGACTTACTCGTGTTGAACCTTTCTTGACGAGTTTGACTTGCAAACATGCTTTGCAAGTGCTCATTTATAGTATATGCATCCATATGCACATACTATCTTTGAAGCTCAGCACTCATAGTTTCCGACATAAGACATGCAACATCATTTACATCATTCTCATCCCTTGTGTGTGCTGCTCGTTCATCAGCAGTAGCACCCTCAAGAAGGGGGCCTGGAGGAGGAATATCAATGACATGAAGCTTGCGCTCCTTCCTGAGGACAGTCCTCAAATTCCTCTGCCAGTCTAGGAAGTTGTTTCCTCCTGTCAGCTTGTCCTTCTCAAGGACTGAACGTACAGATAGTGTGTTTGTGCTGTTTGCCATTACTCAGTATCTACAATAATAAAAGTGCAAAATAAACATTAGATTATCTGAGTTAAAATTTTATGTTCATATGATTATGATATATTCATAATATATCTCCCACTATTTTTTTATCAAATTAATAGCCCTAACTATTAATTCGAAAAGTATGTCCCATAAATCTTTCTAGTGAGCCAAGATCCATATTTTGTCATGTCCTAAGTCAACCACTGGTATCCTTAAAACATGATTATTTAGGTAGACAACAGTTGTCAATTATATCATATATAATTCTTGGATAATTTGGTGAACAACAATTGATCTTATCTATCTAATAGATTTTTTAACCAAACTCTATGCTTCTAAGTTCATAATAGTTGAATATAACCGTTTATATTCACCTTATTATGATGACTCAGTTAAGTTAGACCCAATGATACAACATTCGAATATAACCGTTTATATTCGTCGCATTTCACCACGATAGATAGGAGTCCCCTGCCACTAACAACCCTTCCCCTTATCGATCTAGGATTCAATGAGTGTTCATTCATTGGAAAACATCTGATTAAAACTTAATATTTTTACTTAGGGATTTTTAATTTAGAATGATCATGATCCCATCATAAAGAGATTCCCAATTTTTCCTTGAATAAAATACTTCAAATCAATACTCGTCAATGGTTTGATTTCCAGGTAGTGGAGGAGTCACATCGGTCTCGCTTAAAACCCACAGCCTTACAAGTTCTATGAACCCGTTGTTGACAAAATCGCCCCATGTCAGAAATAAAGAAAATTCGTATTTTATTCCGTGTTTCATAAACACGAGAATCTCATGATCGTTTGTTAATTTTAAATCTTGAGTCGTTACAGATTTTATCTTGTTTAAAGGCATGGCATGTGTGATGTATCTAATACATACATGCATCATTAATCTAATTAAAACATGCATTTTCTACTCTACACATACTATTTATACATCATATGAAAAGTGCGTAAAGTAAACGTGCAATAATTATGGCCCAATCCTATGTGATCTTTTCAGGCTAATGAAAAGATCAAGGTCAATCTATGGTGTAAAAATAACTATTACATATGTCTTCTCTATTGCTTCCATTGTCTCCTTGGCCTCCATAGGATGCCTCCTTGTTCCCTTGTCCTTCTTGGATGTTACATTAAGAATTATACTAATGAACTTACAAAAGAACTCGAGTTACATTCGAGATAAAACAAATACAAATAGAAAACGACATGCAAGTCGTACTTATTACAAACCAAAAGAGTAAACCATTACAACTAAGGTCTTAAGGCCATAACTATGCACCATGCTCAAGTAACCATTAAAGAACATGATAGATCATATAAAGATGACATACTATTTATCACTTATCATGATCCAATCAAGAATAATAAATAAGTAAAGCATATGTCATAAGCACAAATTAAAACGAAACCCTAAATACGCGGATCGAGCCCCCCGATGGCGGAAATTTTTGCAAAATCAAGTATCAGAATACTAGCAAAACATGTATCAGAATAGTATTCCAGAAGCATGTATCAGTATACACACGACCCATATCCCAGTTACCAAAAATATGTATCAGTATACATATTATAAGAGATCGAATACATATGAGTTATGGCAGATCTTAAACATACTAGTATCATCATATAGATCATTAACAGATTCATCATATCATTCATATAACATAATTGTTATCATGGCAGACTCATCAGACATGTATACTTGTAAAAATACAGTAAACACGTAACCAAATCAGCCCCTTATAAACGTAGCTCTGATGCCATTGTTGGGATCCGAGGCATAAAATGCAGGGGATAAACGTAAATAAAACAAAAATTTTGAAACCCAAAAACAAGATCCATGTATAATTGTGGGCAGATTATGGAGATAATGAATCATACCTTTCAAGAGCTTAACTTTCACGAACTCAACGGAGATCCTAGCTATCACGCTCTGTGTCTACCTCTCGGAGAAACACCTCTATGGTATCCACACGAGAACCTCCAAGAACGTCTGACGAACTTGACCATGGAATTGATGTACTAGCCTCCTTCTTGACGATCCGAATTGCCTCTGCCTCTCTTTGCTGCTAGGGTTTTCTCCAAAAATGTACAAGCCTCTTTAACCTATCATTATGTATTTATAATGGCTGATTAAAAAGGCCCATAACAGCAAAGCCCAACCCTAGTAGGTATTGGATTAAATAATAAAAATGAATTTCTATTATTTAATTTATAACTAAGTCATACTTAATTATTATGGGCAAAAAAAACATTCCTTTTAATTCGAATTTATATTATCTCAATTAAGTCTTACTTAATTATAATAAAATTCGAATACTCATTAATTTAAATCCATAATTTACATTAACTATTCCATTAAGTGCTCTATTTGTGCGACCCTATAGGCTATTATTTAATTGGTAATAATTTTATTCTCTAATAAAATTATAAACAATGAGCGGTATCTAGTAATACATCATTGTTACCCAATTAAACAATAATTAAATCGTGATTAGATAAAACCTTTCGTGATTAATGTTTTTCGTGTAATATAATCCCTTTAACCATACATATTATAGATTAAACTCGAGGCATGTATTCAGTCATCCTCTTCAACATTTAATCCGGGTTTACTTGATCCATGAGTAGATTATCAAGCCAAATCATTATTTGAGCATGGCCATGCTTTTATAATCTCACTCAATCAAGAGGCCAATAATATCTCTCCTAATTATAGGAGGGTTAAATCCTTTATCTATCATTCATATTTCTCATACGACTCATGATATACCCGATGTCCACTTTTATCATCACCAGATCAAAAGTAATTTTAATGTAGTCAAAGTATATTAATCCTCGTATAGAAATATAATGATTTCAAGTCAAAGGATCGTTACACCATTATCACTGTGAGTCTTTCTTATGACTTTATTAAACATGAAGAATCTCACTGTGGGTCTGTCCAGTACCATGTACTCTCACATGTACCTATGTATTGACTTTAGTATCCCCATACTTATAACCAATGAGATGTGGTTATCTTGTCAAACAACATACTAGTCTATCTATGTATTATTATTGTCCTATATAATAATACTCGACTAGGGATCTTTAAGAATATGATAGATTATATAATCTCAAGTTCAAGTCATGTACTTAAACTATATAATGTGTATTATAATTCTAAGGACATTTATTATGCTAACAAAATATCGCAGTAATTAAAGTCATAATAAATACATTTATTGAATGATCAACTGACATAAATATTTAAAAGAATAATGTATTGCCTCTAGGGCACCTACACTAACGGAGACATGGGAGAAAGTCAAGGACAGTTGCTCTTAAAGCTGAGGAGGAATTCCCCAAAGTGGGTGTCTCAAAGAAAGACAAAGGAAAGGCACTCATCATAAAGTTTGATTCAGAATCATCAAGTTCTGATGATGATGATTCAGAAACTGAAAGTTTACCTGAAATTGATGCTGATGAAGAGATGATGAAATTATGTGCTCTTATGGTGAATGGTATCACAAAGATAGCCTACAGGAAATTCAGAAGGGGAAAGAAGTTTTCCAGGAAATGTGTAAGTGCTGATAAGAAAGGGTTCAGAAAGCCTGAAGGCAAAAGTGCAAAGTCTGACAGAGGAGACAACTCAAATGTCAAATGCTACAATTATGGTGAAAAAAGCCACATATCTCCTGACTGCAAGAACGGAAAGAGTGACAAAGGCAAGGCACTTATCACAAAGAAGAAAAGCTGGACAGACTCTTCAGATTCTGAAGATGAGGTGAATTATGCTTTAATGGAAAATACTGATGGCAGCCCTGAAACTGCTGAATTGAAGGTACCTCAAACAACTTATGCTTTTCATACTGATGATATTACTGGGTTGAGATTATATCTTAAAACCATGTTTATTAGCTACAGAGATCAAACTTTAACATGTGAAAGATTAACTTCTGAAAATCTTGCTTATAAGAAAAGGAATGACTATTTAGAAAAGGAGTTAGTTATGTTCCATCAAACTCAGAAAGAAAGAGATGATGTTTTTTATGTTAGAGATGAAGTGCTAAAATTGAATCAATCTCTAAAAACTGAGTTAGAAAAAGAAAGAGAAATTATCATCACTTGGACTAACTCTGGCAGAACAACTCGGAATTTATTAAGTAGTGGAAACTGGAAAGAGGGCTTAGGTTATGGAGATGATAAAAGTGAAAAAGGAACTGAACAAATTAAGCCAATTGTTGTTAAACAGACTGCTAAGCCAAAGGTAAATCTTGTTAAGTTTGTACCTAAAACTGTAAAGTCTGATTCTGAAAAGATGAAAGAGTCTGTAGTAGAAGTTAAGGAAAAGTCAACTTATGACAAATTAGAACAGGCTAAACCAGCTGAAGTTAACATAGGCTTAATAACTAAAAAGCAGCTTAAGCATAAGTTGAAAGAAATAAGGAATGTCAACAAGGTAAAGGCGGCTAGGAAAAATAGGAATGGAAAGGAAGGTGTGAATAAAAGAAATAATTATATTCCTGTTCCTAATGCTCCTAGAAAGAAATGTTATAATTGTGGAAACCCTAACCATCTTGCTTCTTTTTGCAGGAAGAATAAGAATATAAACTCTTTACCTCCTAAGTCAGGAGTTAAGAGTCAGTCTGTTATGTTTAAGCCACAAAATCCTTGTTTTCATTGTGGTAGTGTATGGAATTCCATTTATACTTGTAAGGAATATCATAGTTTGTACTATGACTATTATCAAATAAAACCTTCTTTGAAGAAAGTTGCTTTAATTTCTTCTAGTGTGAAGTCTGATGCAAAGTCTGATATAAGTTCTGATAAACAGCATGTTAGCATAAACTCTGATATTAAATCCGCTATAAATGCTAACAAACTTAAAAAGGACAAAGGATCCAAGAAAGTATGGGTCCTTAAAACTAATCATTAGTGGTCTTTGTGATTGCAGGGAAACATGAAAGATATCCTAGTGCTGGACAGTGGATGTTCAGGACATATGACTAGAAATAAAGCCCTGCTATTAGACTTTGTGGAGAAAGCTGGCCCAGGAGTTTCTTATGGAGATGGTAACATGGGAAAAACTTTGGGATATGGCAATATCAATCTTGAGAATGTCATTATTGAAACAGTAGCTCTTGTCTCAAGACTTAAACACAATCTGTTAAGTGTGAGTCAAATATGTGATAAACGTTATCATGTGGATTTCTTTGAAGAACACTGTGAAGTTGTAAGAAATTCTACAGGCAAAGTGGTTCTGAAAGGTTACATGCATGGTAACATTTATGAAGCCAGACTTTCAACAAGTACTGATGGTTCTGCAATCTGTCTGTTGAGTAGAGCATCAATTGAAGAAAGCTGGAATTGGCACAAAAGACTCTCTCATTTAAATTTCAACAACATAAATGATCTTGTAAAGAAAGATCTTGTGAGAAGACTACCAAAATCAGTATTTCCTACAGATAGGCTTTGTGATTCATGTCAAAAGGCAAAACAAAGAAAATCTTCTTTCAAGAGCAAAATTGAGTCATCAATTCTTGAGCCGTATCACCTACTGCATGTTGATCTATTTGGTCCAGTCAATGTCTTGTCTATTGCAAAGAAGAAATATGCTATGGTCATAGTGGATGAGTTCACAAGATACACTTGGGTGTATTTCCTGCACAGGAAGAATAAAATTGCATCTACACTAACTGATCATGTCAGAAAGCTGGATAAGTTGGTCAAAGATTCTGTTAAAATTATAAGAAGTGATAATGGCACTGAGTTCAAGAATTCAATCATGGAAGAGTTCTGCAAAGAGTAAGGAATCAAACATGAATTTTCTGCACCTGGAACTCCACAGCAAAATGTAGTTGTAGAAAGAAAGAACAAGACTCTCATTGAAGTTGCATGAACTATGCTTGATAAAGCAAAGCTGCCAACCTACTTTTGGACTGAAGCTGTGCAGACTGCTTGTTTTACAGAGAATGCTACACTCATAAACAAGCATGTAAAAACACCATATGAGATGGTGAAGGAAAAGAAGCCAAATCTAAAATACTTTCATGTATTTGGTTGCAAGTGTTTTGTTCTTAAGACTCATCCTGAACAGCTGTCAAAATTTGATCTAAAGGTTGATGAAGGAATTTTTGTTGGATATCCACTTTCCACAAAAGCCTTCAGAGTCTATAATTTAAGAACAAGGGTTGTTATGGAATCTATCAATGTATCTTTTGATGATAAAAAGATTACCGGACTTGAAGATTTTAATGATCAAGATCAGCTGAGATTTGAAAATGAAGACTTAAATTCTGATTCTGTATATTCTGATAATTTAAACTCTGATCCTGTAATTTCTGACGGGTTAAGTTCTGATGTCGTTGAAACTGTGGTAACAACTCCAAAGGGAAATGCACCTGTCCAGGGGGAGCAAGCTGAAGATTCTACCACATCTCAAGACTCTCGAGAAGCATCAGAACCTGTCACTGGCTCTTCAAGTTCTGATTCATCTAGTTCTGATGAGCCAAATTCTGATAATTCTGGAAACTCTGATACTTCAAATCCTGAAGGATCCAAGTCAAATATGAAGTCTTAGAGAGCATAACTACAGGGGGAGCATCAGAAAATGCTGATGGAGACAACATGGATCATGAGGGAGGATCCAGTTCTAGAAGTCAACTTCAATCTGTAAGGAAGTGGACCAAATCACATACACCTGACTTAATAATTGGAAATCCTGAAGCATGTGTCAGAACTAGAACTACAACATCAAATGAATGTCTCTATCATTCTTTTCTATCTCAGACTGAACCAAAGAAAGTGGAAGAAGCTCTTCAAGATGCTGATTGGGTACAATCAATGCAGGAAGAGTTAAATGAATTTGAAAGAAATAAAGTCTGGACCCTAGTGCCAAGACCAAAGAACAGATCCATTGTTGGCACAAAATGGGTGTTCAGAAATAAAACTGACAGTGATGGAATAATTACAAGGAATAAAGCAAGGCTGGTTCTTAAAGGCTACTCTCAACAAGAGGGTATTGATTATGATGAAACATTTGCACCAGTTGCTAGATTAGAAGCCATAAGAATCTTTTTGTCTTATGTTGCTCACAAAAAGTTTAAAGTCTTTCAAATGGATGTAAAAAGTGCTTTTCTCAATGGAGAATTGAAAGAAGAGGTGTATGTTGAACAACCTCCAGGCTTTGTAGATTCAAAATTTCCAAATCATGTCTACAGGCTTGACAAAGCACTTTATGGCCTTAAGCAAGCTCCTAGAGCATGGTATGAGACTTTAGCTCAATTCCTTCTGGAAAGTGGATTTCATAGAGGTACAATTGATAAAACTCTGTTCTACCTCAACTATGGAAATGACCTACTTTTGGTACAGATATATGTTGATGATATCATATTTGGTTCTATAAATGCCAAACTCTGTGAAAGGTTTGCAAAACTAATGTAGTCAAGATATCAAATGAGTATGATGAGAGAACTCAGCTATTTTCTGGGACTTCAAGTCAAGCAAAATGAAGAAGGTACTTTTATCTGTCAATCCAAGTACACCAGAAATTTACTGAAGAAATTTGGAATGCAAGATTGTATAACTGCATCCACTCCCATGGCCACTACAACCAAGTTAGATAAAGATACTGGTTCATCAGTAAATATTACTAACTATAGGGGTATGATTGGCTCTTTACTCTATTTAACTGTAAGTAGGCCTGATATCATGTATGCTACCTGTCTTTGTGCAAGATTCCAGGCTGATCCAAGAGAACCTCACTTAATAGCTGTGAAAAGCATTCTCAAGTACCTTAAGGGTACAGCTGATCTAGGATTGTGGTATCCTAGAGAATCAGATTTTAAGCTAATAGGTTACTCAGATGCAGATTTTGCAGGAGGCAAAATAGACAGAAAAAGCACTAGTGGAAGCTGCCAATTTCTTGGAGGCAGATTGGTTTCTTGGTTTAGCAAGAAATAGAAGTCAATTTACACATCAACTGCAGAAGCAGAATATATTGCTGCAGGAAGCTGTTGTGCACAGATTCTTTGGATGAAGAATCAGTTACTGGATTATGGGTTAGAATTTTCTAAAATCCCTATTTACTGTGATAATCAAAGTGCTATTGCTATGACAGGTAATCCAGTTCAACACTCTATGACAAAGCACATCAACATTAGGTACCATTTCATAAGGGAACATGTGATGGAAGGTACAGTGGAATTGCATTTTGTTCCAACAGATCAACAACTAGCAGATATCTTCACAAAACCACTATGTGAAGCTACCTTTACAAGATTGGTAAATGAACTTGGAATGGTTTCAGGTTCTTTCTCTAAATCTGCTTAGTTTTTGTTCTCATGCATCAGACTTTATGATTAGTATTTACATATTGTTTTATTTTCATATAATATGTGCTTCAAATGTAATACATTAAATGCTGATTGTTATCTGATGTGGATCTATATACTCTGATAGTGATTTGAATGTTCTGTGACTACTCAATCCAATGAGGATACATGTGCTAGATGCTGACCTAGTAGTCTTTAACATACTAGAAATTCCATGTTATGTGGAAACTCAATAACACAAGCAAATTCTGATATTGAGCTTAGTCAAGTTTACTTTGTGTATCTTATTACTAAGTCACAAATTAGATTCTTGCTTCTTATCTGTCAAATTCTGATGTCAGTAAATCTTAAGGATGAACTAAATGCTGATAAGCCTCACTTATCTGAAGAAAAGAAAAGAATAATAAAAGGCAGGTACTCCTTTGAGATCTAGAGAAAATAATGTGGAAGGGAAGACCCAAGTGCATTGCTGGTATTAAGTAATATGTATTAGAAAAGCAAATAAATTTTTCTTGGAGACTTTTTACATTCTCTGATTACTGGAGAAATACTCTAATAATAGCATAAATTTTGATAAGCAATTGTGACTCACTTACACTGAGAAGCCACCATAAAAAGGAATTTCAAAAGATGCATAAAATTAGCACAAACAGTTGAGTTGGACTCTTGCATAAATTTGTTCTATAGTAGACTTCATGATTGATGACAGATTTTAAGCACTTTTCTTAGTTATGCCTTATTTCTAAGATGTACTGAAGTCTATCAGACTTTAATCTTTATCTGATATTCTGCTGAATGCACACACTTTCACTCCATATGAATGATAAAAATAACTGTGGTGATTAAGTTGTTTTTGACAAAAAGTTAAGTGTCATTTGCATAAATTCTGAGGACAAGTTCTGATGAAAGTTCTGATGATTAAACTCTGAAGAAACAAGTCAGTTTTTGTATGAAGAATCACATAAAAAGATATTCACTGTTTGAGTTGGTAAGCCATATTCTGATGACTGTTCAAATCTGATATAAGTTAAAGTTCTGATATTAAATCCTGATGGAATCCTTGATGCTTACGTGGCATTTTTCTTTACTTGACTTATTTGTGGTAAAAACTGAACGGTCATATTTAATCAGAATATATTAAGGTGAGATAAAAATAGTCATAATCATTATGGGTTAGTGGTAAACGTGTATGTTCTGAAAAACTGCATGTGCATGGTAATTATTGCTTATTTCCCGTGCCCATTAACTCTTGCTTTAACTTTTTACTGACTGTTCACACGTTGCTAGGTGTAAAGTGTCTGCCATGCTTCAAAAATATAATTGTTGAGTGGAGAGAGCATATATATATGGGAGTTACAAGATTTTCTAATCTTTTACTTATTTTTCTATTCTTAATCTCTCTTATTCTCTCTCTCTAATATTCTCTGAAGCATTTTCTTACAGGACTTTTTTCAAACACCTTGCCAACAATCTCTTTCTCACTTAATCTCTTGTAGAGATGACACCAAAAGACTTGTTTTCAATAGAGCTAAGTTTGTTCCTAACAACTACTCGTCTATTCTTAGCAAGGATGAAGCTCCATCGGAACTTCACTTTATTCAGGATTTCCTTGCTAATTCTGATATTGGGTATGATTTGACCCAACCTGAAGCAATCTCTGGAACCCAAGTGCTAGAGTTTTGGAGAAGTGGAATCTATGATGATGGTGGTGCTCAAGGGTCCCCAAGTATCATCTTTACATCAGGAGAGGATGAACATGTCGTGACTTTGCCTACAGTTCGCCAAGCATTGTAACTACCTGAGAATTGCATTTATTCGACTGTTGAGGAGCCAGTTCTTCAACAGATGATGGCCAGTCTAGGGTATGAAAAGACATTGGCAAAGCTGGGTCAATTAAAGAGATCCAACATAAGGAGGGAATGAAGTTTCTTCTTTGACTGCATTACAAAGGTCTTCGCCAATAAATGTTCTAATTTCGATGCAATCCATATACTCAGTCAACAAATCGGGTATGCTCTCATTAATCAAACTGATTTTGATTATGCAAATGCTGTTTTAGGCTTTATTGGGGATAGGATGACAGAAGATAGGAATATTGTATATTTTGCTAGATTCTGTCAGCATATTTATAGTTTTTGTTGCGCTGATAAGCCCCAATTAGCTAGTAAATTAATTCCACCATTTAGACTAGCTAAAAGAGCTTTTAATGACTTATTATCTACTGATAATAAGAAGGCTGTGTTGAGACCCCTCCAAATTCCTATATCCGTCACAAGCCTTAATAACCTATGATCCAGTTACATACACTGCGCTATATTCTGATGTCCAACCATCTGAACCTGAACAATCAGCACCTACCACTTCTACCCAAACACCTCACACTTCTCAACCACAACCACAACCAACTATCAGGACATATTTCAAACCAACACAATCATCTCAACTATCAACACACACCATCAGAACTTCATCTTCCAAACCTTCTAAGAGGGAAAAGTCTGTTCCTCAACCTCCACAAAAGAGAAGGAAGATGATTCTCAGAGATGAATCTGACAGTGAAAATGAAGTACAGGTTCATGCTTCAGAACCTGTGACAGTTGAAGCTGAGAATGTTACTTCTCAGAAAGAAACTGCAGCTTAAAGTTCTAATACTTTGAAGAGGAAATCTGTAAGCTCTGATGCTGCAACAACAACTCCTTCATTGGAAAGGAGATTGAAGAAAATGAGGGCAAAAAGGTATAATGCTAAATCTCCATCAGAAGATACTGAAGAAGCTGAGGAAGCGGATCAGGAATTTCTGATCTTAAAAGAGCCAATTATCATTGAAGCCCTTCCAGCTAAAGCCCAAGACACTATTCCTGATACAGTGATCACTGCTACTGTATCTCCAGTTAGAGAGACAACAGTTGAAGGTTCAGGATTAAGTCCTGAAATTGATCTTCAAAGGCTGATTATACAACTGTTTTATTTTTGGAAGCTCCATCTACAGCAGCTCAGCCATCTAAGTCAATAACTCTCTAATCTTAGATGTTGAGATACCATCTACACCAGCTCTGGAGATAAATTCTGATGCTAAGAATTTAGATGATGTTATTCCTGACTCTCCAGTTGCATCACACACTCTTGTGCTGTCAGAACATAATGAATCTTCCTCAAGTTCTGAAGACAGTGTTTCTGTTGAGACTTCAGCTCCTATTCTGGGAAAGGAAGAATTGGTCAAGAAATTTGTTGAACGGGATGCTCCTGTACCTTGGGAAGAAACTCACAGAGGAGTTGAGTGGACCAAGAAGTTGAATGAATTAGATTTTATTCCAAGCATTAAAATTCTAACAGAACATGTGTCAAAAGCTGATGAGTTATTGTCAAATTCTGATTTCAAGACTCAACTCAAGGTTACAGCTATGAGTATAAGAAGTCTTTATGGTCTACATTCCATTATTCATGATAAGGTTGATACACTAAAGGAAAATACTGATAAGCTAGATCTACAGATCAAGCTTGAAAATAATAGATATATCAAACCTACTCTTGAGAATGTTGAAGCCATTGAGA
Organism: Apium graveolens; assembly: GCF_009905375.1. Classification (NCBI taxonomy): domain Eukaryota; kingdom Viridiplantae; phylum Streptophyta; class Magnoliopsida; order Apiales; family Apiaceae; genus Apium; species Apium graveolens. The sequence continues at coordinate 98,695,309 of NC_133657.1, read as the reverse complement.
AGATTCAAGAGAAGCAACAGGCCCAAATTACTGAGGTTCTACAAAATCAAGCTTCTCAGAAAGCTTAATTGGATGAGATCCAATCTTCAGTTGAACTTCTTCTCTCTCTCTCTCTCTCTCTCTCTCTTACTTCCTGATGATGCCAAAAAGGGGGAGAAGGTAGTTAAGTCCAAATGCTCACCTACTCAAATACTGAAGAAGAAGGATGACAAAGGTGATGACCAGGGAAACTCTGATAAGGGCAGAGGTCAAGGAAACTTTCAAGGAAAATCTTCTACACAGAACAAGTCAAGTTCTGATGCTATGAATGCTAAAAGTCTGAAGTCAAGTTCTAATAAGTAAAGTTTGATGTCAAGTTCTGATATCCTGATTCAGTCAGGATCTAAAGACTCTCAGAAGTTTTTACAAACTCTGAAGCTAAAGGGGAAGCAAACTACTATTTATTACAAAGATCCTAAAATCCAGACACTTCATGAGGAGATAGCTAGAAGGTTATTTCTGAAACAAAATCCAGGATTGGATTTGGAAACTCTCAAGGAGGAAGAAGCTAGATTTGCAGCTGAGAAGACAATTCTAAAGTCTAAAGCTTCTGATACAAAGAAACCTCCAAGGCCTAAGGAAAAAGGCATTGTGATCAAGGAAAAGTCAAATTCTGAGGCTTCAAAGTCCAAGACTAGATCACAAACTGAGATTGATCCTAATTCAAAGGGAAAAGAAAAGGTTGGTGAACCTTTAAAGATTCAAAAAAAGATAAGTTCTTCCGTTCCAGTCTATCAAGCTACAATGCATGATGATGATTTGATAGTTAATGAAACTGTTCAAATTCTGAAAAGAAGAAAGTTAATTGAAGAATCTAAAACAACCTCTGACACTGCTCAAGTTGTTCAGAATGAAGAACAACAAGCTACAGAAGAAACATCAAATTCTGATCAGGCAATCAAGACATCAACTACTAACAATGCTCAAGTTGATTTGAAAAAGATGACAATTGCTGATAATAAGAAGCTGTTATGGAAGAAAGCTACTCCAGTTGAACCAAAGTCCAATCTTATGATTAATCAACACTCAACATTTGGGTTGAGAGCCAAGCAACCTAGAGATAGAGCTGGATTAAGTTCTGATGAAGAAAAGATACGAACATGAGTAGAAGTTACTCTAAGAGATCCTTTCATGTTGATAGACAAACCATATGAACAAATTAAATCAAATAAAAGCACCTTGACAAAGTGCTGCCTGCTCAAATTGTGATAGATGCTCATGATAAATAAAATCTAAAAGAGAAATTGTTCTTATTTCTCAATAATGGAAGAACTTACAGACTAGGTGATACTAATGTGCTAAAGAAGTTTGTAAGAGAGCTTCAACATATTCACTATCTTCTGGAAGTAAAATCTGATATTACAAGAAGATGGTCAGAATACATTTTGTAGGCTATAAGAGATCTTTCAGAATCTCTAGAACAAAGGCTTCTCAGTACATTCCAATGATTACTGAAGATGATGGAAGAGAAATTCCTATGCTGAAGAACTCTGCTAAGGTGGAAGTTATTCTGAAAGGAAGATGCTTATGTTATAATGAAGACTCTTCACATCGTAGAGTTATCAGACTTGGTGATGGACTTGAAAGAACATCAATTTAAGCTCTCAGAACAGCCATTTATCAAATTGGTGACAGTAAAGATGAAGAACTGATGCAGGTCAAAGCACAATTAGTTGAAGTTCTGAGAAAAGCTAAAGATAAGCTGGTAAAAGATTTAGTTAAGAATCATTATGGATTCAGATTGATCCAGTGATGTTGGTAAAGCTGCATGTTCTGTAAGTTGTAGTTAATAGTCTTATTAAAATCTTATTGCATTTGAACTTAAATGTTTTTGACATCATCAAATCTATTAACTTGTATATTTTTGCATAATTTACAAGTTGGGGGAGATTGTTAGATATATTTGAGATGTCATGTCTAATATGTTTTATGTTTAGTTTTCAGATCTTAACAAACAGGAAATAACAGTACTTACTGGAAGTCAGAAGATAGATATCAGAACTTAAGGTCATATCAGAACTTAAGTACGGGACGACTTACAGTTAAGGAAGGAAGCTGATTTACAGGATAGAAGATCGAGACTAAAACAAAAGAAGATATGCATGGAAAGAGTAAGAAGATAAGAAGACTTGTATAAGATATCTGATTGATATAATTTAGGAGATAGAATTATATTCCATATCAATTAGAAGTTATCTTGTAACTGTGTACTATATAAACACAGACATAGGTTTACACTATATGTGTTATCATTATCGAGAAGATTATACATTGTAACCTAGTAGCTCTTAGTGATATTTGTTCATCACTGAGAGAGAACAGTTCCATTATAACAGAGTTTATTATATTGAACATATATGTTTACTGTTACTTGTATTCGAAATCGATTTGATTGTAATAACACTATATTCAACCCCCTTCTACAGTGTTGTGTGACCTAACACATGGAATTACAATAGAGTCCCCGGTCTCTTTCATAATTGTTGTTGCATGTTTATATAAAAGGTTAAAGTCTTTTGGAACAGAGTCAGCTACCTCCACTTCTTTGAACATAGCAGCCGGCCTTTACAACTGATTTTTCTCTTTTTACTTCGCCGAGAATCCTTCCTTTTTATTATTCTGCAAAGAATTAATCAAAACATGAACACATTTTCATTTGTAAATTTTAAAACTTAAATAGGGAAAAATGATAAAAGTAAATAATTATACCACAAGGGATGCTACTGTGATCAAGTCTTGAGGCCATGAAATTGTAGAACTAATCGCTTGTCTCACAGTCTCGAGTTCACCTTCTATGGGCACAGGAAGCAAGGCAACTGCCTGAATGGCTCCATCTACCGAGACGCGAAATTGTCCAGGTTGCATAGGCACTTCATGAACTACAGAATTCACTGGATCATTAAATATCGTACCAAATGCAACCTTGTTTTTATGTTGTTCACTGAAAGCTCACAAGATCGTGGACCCTGTATTCATATTATATGGTCCATTTCTTAATTTTCATGTATAGTATTGTCTATGGACAATTGTCTATATATATACGTCTGTTTGTGATATATAGAAAATGCACAACATTTTACCTTCTTTTCAGGTGGAGGAGGGTCCCCGCCAACATATTCAATTTTATCATCAACATTCATCTCTTTCATCGTTGTTAAAACATATATTGCTTTAACTGCTTCCTTGGGTCCTGCTTTCTCATGGAAACTTGCTTTATCCGATAATGGAGAGCCCATAAGATTGGATGCACTAATCAGAGACTTAAGCTCAGCCATCTCCTGCTTTGTTCTCTCCATCTCCTACTTTGTTCTTTCCATTTCTAGCTTTCTTTTCTCCATCTCCTGTCTTGTTCTCTCCATTTCCTCATCCCTTTGACGATCACGGGCTACCAGCTCAGTCTTGGTAATTCTACATTTTTTTCTTTTGGAAAATTGAACCATAGTTTGGGGCTAACTTAGCTTCCCACTCCTCGAACTCTTCCCGAATGTTCAGGAGTTTCAAGTGCTCTAGTTAATACGTCATCACTTCCAGACGGCTGAAATTCACCTCTTCGCTTCATCTCCAATAAATTATCCTATATATCAACACCACATACATTTAAAAAACAGGCATAAGTTCACATAACTCATTAATAAAAATATTAAAAAATAAAATAAATAAAAAACAAGCCACAAAGTCTATATCTTATAATTCTTTTCACCACAACAGCCAAGCTGGGATCAACCACTATACCTTCCTTTGTCATGCGCGCCTTCTTCCAGAGAATCGCTCGATCAGGTTTTTGTCCGGGCTTCAACCTTCCTGCTTTCACCTGATCAAAATAGAGGAGTTTACATAATAATATTGAAAAAATGGAAATTATAATAACAGTAAGGGATTTCTTACTTCTTCTTCTTCCAAACCAATGTAGCCTTTCCTGGACGTCCGATGCGGATACTTCCGTTGCATCACTCTTTCGCTCTGTGATTTCCGAAGTTCCTGAAAAAATTAATAGACAATATTATACATCTTATAAAATTAAACAAAATCACAAAAGCAAAAAAAAATAAATAATTTTAAAGCATAATACTGTCCACTGTTCAGTGATCCTCTGAGCAACAAATTTCTTCCAGGCATCCATGTTGGAGGCTTCCTCAGTTTCTTCTTGCCTCCCTTAAAGGGAATTCCATAATTAGTAGTCAATTCATATTTGAATTATCTCCACTTTGTACCAGCTGACTTGAGAACAAGCGACTCACATTCCTTAGAAATTTTAAATGCATTCTGAAACAATAAAAACTATAAATCAAGAACTGTAAGACTTATGTAAAGGTAATTTTCTTATTGTGTTAAATTTTACCTGGATATCTTTCTATAACTTATTTTTAATATCGGAACAAAATTCACACTAAAATAAAATTGAAACAAAATGCACACTAAAATGATATCGGAACGAAATGCACACTAAAATAAAATCATAACAAAATGCACACTAAAATAAAATTGGAACAAAATGTACACTAAAATAAAATTGGAACAAAATGCAGGTGAAAAACTTTAAAATGCATACTAAAATAATATTGGAACAAAAAGCAGGTAACACATATAGCAATTCATAAATTTACATGGTTAAGGCAAATAAGAAGCGCTGATGATAAATTAAAAAATACAATATTATAAAAACAACAAACTAAAATAGTTCACAAAATATATATAAATAGCTACATTATTTGGCTGATTTTTTAAGCCAAATTCCCTTAATGTTCTTCTACAATGACTAAAACTATGCTCAACGGCATCAACATCACATGTAGGTATTATCGAACAGAATGGGAGATTTTCCAAGACCGTGTCTCCTAAATCATCTTCGTTATACACATCATGATAGTCTCGGGTCGTAGAGGTTAATACAACAAACCGTATAGGATCAACCGGATCTTCTATATAAAAACCTTGCTTCACTTGGTCGACAGACACATATTTATCGTTCTTGTGGCCTTGTCGACTAAAGTCCACAAGTAAATCCTAGATCATCTACCTTAATTCCTCTTTCATTCCTTGCCCACTTACACAAGAACAAAGGGGCTTTGAATTCATGATAATCTAACTCCCAAATATCTAAGATGATTTCATAAAATGTCATATCGCTCTTCACCGGATTCAAATCCTTGGCACTTGAGATTTGGACCGTCTTGGCCACTAAAGACACGCCACTATTCTGGAAAACTCTCGAATCATCTCGCTCTTTTGTGAATTACCGAACCCCGTCAGCTACATACCCTTCGTATGTAAGAACATAATATGATGGTTTTCCCTCCAACCATCTTATCATTTCAGAAACACCTTCAAAATTTTCCATCATTTCATTATTAACCTGCACATATTGCCCGAAAAAATGACACTATTGACAAGGGTAGTACCATGAAAAAAATACCAAAAACAGAACAATGACTAAACTTACTTTTTCTTTAGACCAATCAGCAAATAGTCGATTGTGTTCAGCCATCATCCACTGAACACTTTTCTTTTTCCTCGATAAAGTCTTTCAAGATGCTCCTTGTGCATCCTAAGATAATGCAAATATTAAATAAAATGACAATCTCTTGTTATAAGAAATATAATGTAGTACAAGTAATAGCTAAATGGACTTATAAAATATAAGGATGAACTTCAGAGTTATTTAAAAGGACTATTATATGTGCTTCATCTCGCTCTGTTTCTTCAATTGATTTCACTTTTGCAGCAGATAATGGGCCCAAAAGCTTGCTTTTTTCTTTGGAAGGCCTGCGGTTCCACTCTATCCAACAAACTCTGAGCAGAATTCAACTGATTCTTCTTTTATATAGCTTTCCGCCATACAACCTTCTGGAAAATAACGGTTTCTTACATAACTCTTTAACACTTTATTATACCGCTCAAATGAAAACATCCATCTATAGAAAACCGGTCCACATAAACGTAACTCTCTAACCAAGCGGACTGTTAGGTGTATCATTACATCGAAAAATGAGGGAGGGAAGATTTTTCCAGCTCATACAAGGTCACTATTACATCTGACTGCAGTTTATCCAGTTTTGATACATCTACAACTTTGTTGCACAATGAGTTGAAAAAGAAACACAGTCTAATTATGTTGATTCTAACATTCTTTGGGAGAACCGAACGAATGGCAACATGAAGCAACTGTTGAAGGAGGATGTGGTAGTCATGGGAATTGAGCCCGTACATCTTCAAATCAAGCATCGACACACAATTTTTGATATTTGATGCATGTCCAAACGGAAGTTTCATGTGTAAGAATGATGACAATACTTTCTGTTTTTCAGCCTTTGACAAAGTATAAGAGGCAGGGGGCAAGTAGGTTTTCTTTCTCCTACCTGTGGAGCTAACTCAGCCCTAACACCCATCTCCATCATATCACGACGTGATGCCTCACTGTCTTTAGATTTATACCGCATATTCAGAAGAGTACCAATCAGATTATCACACACATTTTTCTCAATGTGCATAACATCGAGACAATGGCGCACGTGGTGAAACTTCCAGTAATCTAACTCGAAAAAATTGACTTCTTTTTCCATACACATTCCACCTTTTTTGAACTCTTTACTTCTTTTCCAAAAGTAAACTTAACTTGCTGCTGCTTCGATAATACTTCTTCTCCGGAAAGGGATTGATGTGTGTCAATTCTCTTGTTCTCTATTAAAAGTTTCCTTCGGCCTCATATATGGATGATATCGCGGCAAGTACCTACGATGAATTTGATAGCATATTTTCCTACTATGAATCAAGTATCTAGCTATAGTATCTTCGCAGCATACTGGACATGCCATATACCCCTTATTAATGCAGCCATACAGATTCCCATATGCGGGAAAGTCATTTATTCTCCACAACAACATTGCTATTAAAGTGAAATAAGATTTAGTATGTGCATCAAAAACATCTGGTTCCCCTTCTTCCCAAAGCTTTTTCAGGTCATCGATCATTGGTTGTAGATATATGTCTATATTATTTCTCGGCTGATTAGGACCAGAAACCAATAATGTTAACATCATAAACTTCCTCTTCATGCATAGACATGGAAGAAGATTATAAGTTACCAATACCACTGACCAGCAGGTATACCTATTGGTCAGTCCATTATTATGTGGATTTACACCATCAGTTGACAAGGAAGCGAAGATTTCTAGATTCACTATCGAAGTTAGGCCACATGTGATCGACATTCCTCCAAGAAGGAGAGTCAGCTGGATGGTGCATCAAGCCATCTTGAATGCGGTGGTCTGAATGCCAAGTCATCATTTCAGCAGTAGAAGCAGATTTAAACAATCACTTAAATCTGGGAATAATGGGGAAGTACCACAAAACTTTGGCTGGAATATTAGCCCTAACTCTGCCATCCTTCCCCAATTTCCATCGAGATAAATTACACTTGGGGCACATAGAAGCCTCACTATATATACCTCTATATATTATGCAATCATTCGGACTCACATAGAACTTTATGTATTCAAGTTTTAGATCAAATAGGTTCTTTTTGGCTTCATATGGATTAACTGGAAAAACATGACCAGTAGAAAGGAAAGAACCAACAGAAGATAGTAGCTCGGTGAAAGCGGCATCGCTAATACCAAACCTCGATTTCCAGTTGTGCAATTTCAACACCAATTCTAACTTAGGATAGTCACTACCCTCAAACAGAGGTTATTCAACATCAGCCACAAACCTCTTGAACTCATGCGCCTCTTTATCATAATCACCCATACCATATGCTGCCTCACAAACTTTTTTTGTTTGTATGGAAGCAAAATTGTCCAACATAGGGGTGGAGGGTATGTACTACAAGCAGAAGACCTAGTTTCAAAACATTTTTTCCCGTGCCAAATCCATTCTGTGTACCCTAAACTAAAACCATTCTTGTACAAGTGACCCCTGATTATTTTTACAGGGAATTTTTTAAAATTACCACACCATCCACATGGACAAGAAATTTTCCTAGAATCATCTGCATTTTCTTCCGCAAAGATCAAGAAATTTTCAACCCCTGTTTCGTACTCTAACGAATCCCTATCTTTCTAAATTCACGTCTTATCCATATGTTATAAAATAGGTTTGACCAAGAAACCTACTTGATTATCATTCAAATATACACAAGAAATACAAATTAAAATACAAATGCAAGAAACAAAAATGAACAACAGAGCAACTATCCTCAATTCATATTATTCGTCTTTCATATATAATTTTAAAATTTATTCTACCACTGCCTAAAGCTTTTTAAAATTAAACACATATCATGTCTAAGGTTTAACAACAAAATATAGATGTATGCACATTAATAACTATATGTACAATGTCTAAGGTTTAACACGTACACGTACAATGTCTACCACTGCCTAAACTTTTTTCGATTAAACACGTACACATACAATGTTTAAGGTTTATATAATTACATCGGATGCGGAGAAACACATTAACCTCCGAAGCGCAAAATATATCTTAAAATGCTCTGAATCTAAGTGAATCCCAAAAGTTAAAACAATGTGCTGCTGCAAAATCGAAATAATTTAATTGTAAATTTCAACAACATAAACATAATCAAAATCATGTAAATTTAAAACAATGCTTGCACAGAAAAAGTCAAAAAAAAAATTAAACACTAAAAATACAAAAAATTCTAAAATTGTACATGCAATACAAAAAATATTGAAAAATATACCTTAATAACATAAACGAACTCCCCAAGTCAAGAACTTCAAGATCTGAGAAAAAAGAAGAGTTAAAAAAGAAAATTAAACACTAAAATTGAAAAACTCTAAAATTGTACATTCAATACAAAAAATATTGAAAAAATATACCTTAATAACATAAACGAACTCCCCAAGTCAAGAACTTCAAGATTTGAGGAAAAAAGAAGAGTTCATAAAAATAATTAAACCAAATATAAACAAGTGGTAATTAAAGATGGGTTAATCGAAAGAAAACCTAGATTCTGAAGATGGGTTGAAACAATTTTGCTCACTGTAATTGAGATAATAATTAGGGTTTATTAGACTTGTGTAGTGAAATTAGGGTTTAAGTTTGAAGAGGGAGGGAGAGACAGTGACAGAGAGATAGGGTGAGAGAGAGTGGAGAGTGAGTGAGAGAGGGAGTTGAGAGTGAGAGAGAGAGTAACAGTGAGAGTGAGTTGAGGGTGAAAGGGGGGAAAAGGGGGAAGAATTGGGACAAGGGAGGGGAAAATTAGAATTTTGGGAGGGGGAAACTGAATTTTATTGTAATAAAAGCGGGGGAAGAGTATCTATGTAATAGCCGCATTTTTAAATTTTTAATAAACATAGATAAGACAATGGTTGCTAAGTAAACTGATGTACCCATTTTTTCATTTTTTATTTAATAAATATTAGACAACGGTTACAATACAAAGCGATGTCTAAAAAGGCTTTAAAATCGTTTAAAACCTGACTGATGTTAAAAGTACTTTTAATATCAGTGGCTTTTCGAACCACTGTTAAAAAGGTGATGTCTTTTGCCCTATTTCTTATAGTGTAGACTGTTGTACCATGTTTGAGATTTCCCTCCAGAGTTTGATGAAATTCCCTGCACGTGATGGCATTATTGACCAGCTATAACAATAGAGCGTTGGAGTACATTCTTACATAATTATCCGAATGACCAGTCCCATCATACACCTTGATACTTGGAATCTTGAACTTCCCCGTGACATGAGTCTTTATGAGCTCCGCCATGAACGGTGGTGTTGGATCATTAGGATCTCTATGAGATATTAAGTCATTAGGATCATCCTTTGAGGTACCAACCCTCCTTTTCTTTGGTGGATCTTCAAGATCTATGATGGGGGTATAACCCTTGGTCTTCCAGCACTCAACATATGCCTTGGTTTTCGCCTCTCTAAATCATGTTTTAGCTTTTTAATTTTCGCTTCGTGAGCTCTGATCCTGAATTGGGGGATTCGTTACTTGTATTTGAGCCATAAGATTTGTCGTTACCACGAGAGTTTCTCCTCCTTGAGTGGAGTATGTTGCGTGTTCAGAAATCTCAAAGGTTGATTCCATAGTGTGAGTAGAGATTATTGGTTCTTCGGTATCGCTTATGAGGGATAAAGCCCTTTATATAGATTTATGTATCTAGGATTTTAAATTAGGGTTTGGAGACTTGGTGGAAAAGTCTCCTCCTTAGATGGTAATTCAGACTCATTGATGTGGTGGATTCTAGATTCTTCCTTGAAGGAGTCAGTTTTCATGTTGAACGAGATACCATAGATCATGGTCGTGTTCGCGGAATGTCATATTGGGCATTAATCAGGTTTCCATGATGCATATAATTTCTGGACCATGAACAGTGACGTTCGTGTTCTTAGGTTTTTGAACCATACCAGTTTTAATTAATACAATATTAATTATGTCGTTCGGCTTTACCTTTAGCCCATATCATGCTTGATATCTAAAAGAGGATTTTAAGGGAAGAAAATTATGTATACCCATTGTGGTTGTCCTACTTGGTAGATGCATCCACATCTCATCATATTGCTAACATAAAGTGAGATCAAATAGAAAAATGAAGACATATCTTTGAGTGATGCGAACCAATCATAGATCACATCATAACTTCTCAAACACACAAGAAAGTAATTTTAATTTTATGATAATATAAACTCATTTCAAGGCTCTTCCTCATATATATATGTGTGTATATATATCAAGAAATTAAAATTTTTATGAGTTTTTTAAATCTTTATTGGGCATTTTTTTTGCAATGAGTGCATATTTTCTCTTGATCGTAATTACATTTTAAGTATTGGATTTGCGGTAGTAGATAAGGCCCATTAGGGTACTAATAAAAATCTTTCATGTAGGAAGAAGAAGAAAACATGTGACTTATCCAACAACTACAAGTTTCCAACTACTTCAAGTTTATTGAAGACTTGTACATCATCAATCCACGGCTGCGACCGATTACCTGGAAAGAGATTAATCTTCTACACTACATTCATAGATATGATTTCTCCATTAATATTTTATCATTGAATTTAGATTTGATGATTTTTTTAAATTTTGTGTAAGATTTTTAATTAAAATTTCTTTAATAGATCTTTGGAGTATCCAAACCCTTGCATCTTGCTCAACTTACTACGTTTGGAAAACTCTACCAAATAAAATGATTGTAGCTTAAAAAATCTATTATGTTCATATTAATTTACTCGTATATATGGATTTAAATGTTTGAGACTAGATTTAAGAAATTGCAAATGTTATTCTACTGGAATGATTTATTAGCTTGATCTAGGAGTGATCTACTTTGTGATCTAGTTTATCCCTCTTTAGATCAAGCCCAATGGCGGTGTTAAAAGTGGTGTTATTGTTATAATACAACATCCAAGAAAAAAAAACCTTCACTCCAATGAAGTTTTGAAATGGATGCAAAATAGAAAAATGCTATACTTGATACTAAATTCAGAACCAAATTTATATGCTGATTAAATTGCCACAGGAGTATGCAAGCGGGCAAATGTATCAATAGAGTAATAATGATAAATAGCGACAGATCCAGATTCCACCTTATTCGTGAACACCATGTACTTAAAAGAGTCTGTTACGAGTTGGTGTTCCAAATTCAAAATTTTCTTTTGTCATTTTCACCAGATATTTTAATTTTTTTTAATATCTAAGTGTTAAAAATTAGTATTTCAATCATTTAATCTCCAACTTATGATCATATAACTATAAATAAAACCAAAAATGACTCAAATTATGAAATATTTACTAGTATTATAAGGGTCAGTTAACCTTTTTTAGTGGGAATATTTTATACATAATTATACCTCAAAATTTTAATAAAAACTGCTAATTTTTATTTTTGCGAGGGCATATATCCCCGTTGACCCCAATATGAATCCGCCCTTGGTGACAAACATATATGTGCATTTTAAGATTATGTAATACAAATATAGCTTTATTTAAATATTTTTAATGTCACTTTAAAACAATACACACAAGCAAAAGTTTTATTAAACATTAAGATTCCCATTTCAATTTCAAAATATTGCAATAGATATACTTATATTAGCATCACAATTGGACTTACTCTTATAATTGGAGTATCTCCTAAACTAAAATTCTAAAGCTTGTCCTTCAAATTTCAGAAAACGTTATCTATTTTTTCAAATGATTAATCAATATTTCAATGTATAGTCTTTTGTAAAAATTATGCAATATAAGATTCTAAAAATGTAATATGCATTTTGTAGGTCCAAATATTATCAAGAAAAGTTGAAGTGGCTTCCTAGCTTTTTATATAAAGTACTTTTTTGAAAAACTTTGACATGCTTTTAATAAACTAAGTTTCAATGAAAAATAATTAATGATAAATAGTAGAATTCTCTTCACCATCTATTTGACTAGCAAGGTCTAATCCTTATTATTAATAAAGAAATCAGGTTTATCATGATTCTAAATCTACCACAAGCCCAAAGTATTCTTCCTTTTATGCAACTTACTTGAGTAATCCGTAAGCACTCCAAGGCCCCAAGACTTATTATGATTTATTGGTGCTCGGAGTTGTTGTACTTAAACTTCTATTATGAAATAATTGTCCCATATCCTTACCTCAAAACGTCCACCTATTTTTTTTTTGAAACTACCACCAAATTTGATAATACTTCTAGTTTTATGTACATGATTCAAGAATCTTTTAATAGTCGAGTTTAAATTTCATACATGAAAACTCAGATCTATTCTTGGATGTTAATCACATATTATGATATGCCCGAACTTTGAATCAAAACACATGCCAAACTATAATAGCCACTTGTTGGCCTACATATTTTAAAGTTACATCATAAGCACTAAAAGAACGTAACTGCGTACTTGATAATTGTACTTGCAAGTTATAGTTGCACATTTCTTAATTTTTTTATTAAGATATTTTTTATAAAGTACAAACAAATGTCTTTATTTCATCAAAACATTCATTCAATCATGCTCATGCTTAAAATTTTGATAACATCATTAATGACATATCTTTGTAAAGTTTAATATGTTAAAATAAATGCAAACTATTCAAACTATTAAACTAGAAATATATTAACAATGATAAGTAGGCATGATCATATTTTCGATCAAATCAAATGAACCATCCAAACTTTTCAAATTTAATCAAAAACAAACTGAAATCAAAATATATTTTGCGAGTATATGTAGTTGAAAAATTTAAAAAGCTTTTGATCCTAATTATGTGAGATTTAACACCAACGTGAACCGTTAAAAATTGAACCATATGTTATATGTGTAAATTTGGTATGAACACATTTTTTTTTTCATTTTAATAATTTTATAATTCATATTTTGTCCTTCTAATGTAAACTTGATATCTACCGAATTAAATTACAGTATGCTTCAATAATACACATTGTGTATTCAAGAAAAAGTAACTAACTGACATTTACTAATTAAAAAAAATAATGCTAAAGGATTATATTCATAAACTGGCATCGTATATATGTAATTCATCGTATAATGGTTTTTTAGTATGCTAAAAAAATTGATAACTATTTTAAAAAGTATGCACTTTTATATTATTTTATAAATTTAATTACACTATTATAATGTTTTCACTAAATAAGAGTAAAATTATTTCTAAATTTTTTATCAGTTAAACTTATATACTATATATTTGTTTTACTAAATAAAAGTAAAATTTCTAAAATATTTATCTATTAAAATTATATACTACATTAAATGAGTATGTTAAATATTGAGTATAACACAGTGGGGGTGAATGTGTTTCTTTGGATTTTTAGTCTTCTTAAACAGTTTGGATATTAGATGAACAAAACAGTTTATAATTTGCGGAGATATTGTGTTCAACTGAAACAAAACAACAAGCACAATATTTCAAAACTCACTTAATTTGTATTAATTAAGTATGTCTTGCTACAAATTCTATGTTCTTAAAAATATAAGAACTCAGCTTCTTCCTTGAGAGAATACAAAAAAATATGAATCTATTTGTTAATTCTAAACTAAGAATCAGTGCTTGTTTTATACACTAGCAGCACAGGTTTACAAGACTTGTACTAAAATATACTAAGCTACTTTCTGAAGCAACCTTTATCTATTTCAATTTCTAGCTTAGCGAATCTGTGTAGAATCTTGGAGGTCTGTGACCATCCCTTGTCCAGTTAATCTTGGCCCTTAATCTTGTATTCTCCCAGCTACTTTGTAGACTTTTCAATTTAGTGAATGGATCATTTGTTGACTGATAATCTTGAATCTTGAACTTGTTTGCATTCTGTATTTGAGAGGCATATTGAGATCTCTAGTTTGTTCTACAGAGAAGTGATATCTCAATAAGTAAAATGACTTATCGATATTTATGAGTTCTCTATAGGTATTTTTGACTTATCGAGGTCTCTTGATCTTGCATGTGAAATGGCTTGTCGATATGTCTGAGATCTCTTTATGTAGAATTGACTTGTCGATATTTAAGCTTCTACACTTTTCTCTGAGGCATGATCATGGCTCGATCTTCTTCCAGAGTTTATTCCTTATCTTGAATCTGTTCACTAGAAAATACTCCAGTCCAATCTTCTAACCTTTTTACAGACTCAAGAAATATAATACAAAATACAAAATTGATTATCAAACAACTAAATCTCAGGGTTGTCAATGTGACTTAGTCTTATTATTGTATAAGCATGTATTGCACAACAATCTCCCCCAATTTTCTTGATATATTTAATAATTTTGTGTGGAGTTTCATCCTTTGAATACATAAACTCTACCCATGTGTATCTTGAGTAGTCATACACCATCATAAGTGCATATTTCTTTCTTGAAATTGATAAGTGTTAGATATATTTGATAATGTCATGGTTAATATGATTTATGTTTAGTTTTCAGATCTTACTTAAACAGGATAAATCATTACTTACTAGAAGTCAGGACTTAAGGATATGAGTACTTATATTATCAGGAGATAATCATCAGAAGATGGATATCAGAACTTAAGTGCTGAAGGATGTTCAGATAAGGACAGTAGCTGATTAAAGGAAAGAAGATCGAGATAAACATAAGAAGAGATATGCATGAAGAAGGAATTCTATGAAGAATAGAATACTTGGAAGAAAAGATATCTGATTGATATATTTTAGGAAGCAGAATTATATTCCATATCAATTAGCGATTATCTTGTAACTGTGTAGTATATAAACACAGACATAGGGTTTACACTATAAGTGTTATTATATTCGAGAAGATTATTCATTGTAACCCTAGCAGCTCTCGTGATATTTGTTCATCACTGAGAGGTAACAGTTCCATACTGTAACAGAGTTTATTGTTTCAATAAAGTTTGTTTTCTGTTACTTGAGATATTAAAGTTCGATTCGATTGTACTTTACACTGTATTCACCCCCTCTACAGTGTGTGTGACCTAACAACTGGTATCAGAGCCTATCTGTTAACGCACATACATTTTAAGATCCAAACATAATCATGTCTGATACAGAAACTCCAACTAAGCCTACCAAAACTGAAGAACCACCAAAGACACAAATTCAAAGTCAGTATGAGACCATCAGAGTTCCCATACTGAGACCATCTGAATATCCCGTATGGAAGGTAAGGATGACCATGTTCCTGGAAGCAACAGATCCAGAATATCTTGATAGAATCGAGGAAGGGCCTCACAAACCAACCAAGCTCGCTGTTGCAGTTGCAGGTGAAGCAGCAAAGACCGTACCAAAGGAGAATAGTGATTATACTGCTGAAGATATCGCATCAATTGCTAAAGATGCTAAGGTACGACACTTACTGCATAGTGCCATTGATAATGTAATGTCAAACAGGGTAATTAACTGTAGGACTGCTAAGGAGATATGGGATGCTCTGGAAACAAGGTGTCAGGGAATTGATACAATTAAGAAGAGCAGGAAGACAATACTCACTCAAGAGTATGAACACTTTGACTCAAAGGCAAATGAGTCATTGACTGATTTATATGATAGATTTGTCAAACTCTTAAATGATTTGTCATTGGTTGATAAGGAGTATGATCTTGAAGATTCAAACCTTAAATTCCTGTTTGCTCTTCCTGAATGCTGGGATTTGAAGGCAACAACAATAAGAGACAACTACAATCTTGATGAAACAACTCTTGATGAAATTTATGGAATGCTCAAGACTCATGAACTTGAGATGGAATAAAGAAGCAAGAGGAAAGGAGGAAAGTCAAGGACAGTTGCTCTAAGGCTGAAGAAGAATCCTCCAAGGCAGCTACCTCAAGGAAAGACAAGGGTAAAGCTCTTTTCACAAAGTCTGATACTGAGTCATCAAGTTCTGAAAGTGATGATGACTCAGATTCTGAAAGCTTGCCTCAGACTGATGCTGATGAGAAGATGATGAAGCTGTTTGCTCTTATGGTGAAAGGGATCACAAAGATTGCATACAGGAAGTTCAGGAAGGGAAAGAAGTTTTCCAGGAAAGGCACAAATTCTGATAAGAAGAATTTCAGAAGATCTGAGGGCAGAGGAGGAAAGTCTGATAGAGGAGATTATACCAATGTCAAATGCTATAACTGTGGTGAGAAAGGCCACATATCTCCTGATTGCAAGAAAGTGAAGGGTGACAAAGGCAAGGCTCTTGTCACAAAGAAAAAAAGCTGGACAGACGACTCTAAAAGTGAGGAGAACTATGCTTTAATGGCAAATGCTAATAAAGAAAGTGCTGAGAGCAGTTCTGAAGCTGCTGAAACAAAGGTACCTCAGACTACTTATGTTGTTCATACTGATGATATTAATGAGTTGAGAAGATATCTTAAAACCATGTTTGTTAGTTATAAAGATCAAACTTTAACATGTGAAAGATTAACTTCTGAAAATCTTGCTTTTAAGAAAAGAAATGATTTCTTAGAAAAAGAGTTAGTTATGTTCCATCAAACTCAGAAGGATAGAGATGATGCTTTTTATGTTAGGGATGAAGTGCTAAAAATGAATGAATCTCTAAAAACTCAGTTAGAAAAGGAAAGAGAGATTATCAGGACTTGGACTAACTCTGGCAGAACAACTCAAAATTTGCTAAGTAGTGAAAATTGGAAAGAGGGCTTAGGTTATGGAGAGGATAAGAATGATAAAGGAACTGTAGAAATTAAGCCTGTTGTTAAGCAAAAGCCAAAGTTAAAACCTGTTAAGTTTGTAACTATAAAGTCTGATAATGAGAAATCAGAAGTTAAAGGGAATTAACTTTTGACAAACTAAAACAGGAAAAGACAGCTGAAGTAAACATAGGCTTAATGACTAAGAAGCAGCTTAAGCATAAGCTGAAAGATGTGAAGAATGCAAACAAGGTAAAATCACCTAGGAAAAATAGGAATGGAAAGAAAGGTGTGAATAAAAGCAATAATTATAAGCCTGTTCCTGAAGCTCCTAGTAAAACGTGTCATAACTGTGGAAGTTCTAACCATCTGGCTTCCTTTTGCAGGAAGAATAAGAACATAAACTCCTTACCTTCAAAATCAGGAGTTAAGAGTCAGTCTGTTAGATATAAACCACAAAATCCTTATTTTCATTGTGGTAGTTTATGGCATTCCATTTATACTTGTAAGGAATATCATAGTTTGTACTATGATTATTATCAAATAAAACCTTCTTTGAAGAAAGTTTTCATTGTTCCTTCTAGTGTAAATTCTGATTCAAAGTCTGATAGTGTAAGTTCTGATAAGAAAAATGTTAACATAAACTCTGATGCTAAATCCGCTGCAAATGTTAACAAACTTGATAACGCCAAAGGATCCAAGCAAGTCTCAGTCCTTAAAACTAATCATTAGTGGTCTTTGTGATTGTAGGGCAACATGAAAAATATTCTAGTTCTGGACAGTGGATGTTCAGGACATATGACTGGAAATAAAGCCCTGCTATCAGACTTTGTGGAGAAAGCTGGCCCAAGTGTTTCTATGGAGATGGCAACGTTGGAAAAACATTGGGATATGGCAATATCAATCTTGGGAATGTCATCATTAAAAAAGTAGCTCTGGTCTCAGGACTTAAACACAATCTGCTGAGTATAAGTCAAATCTGTGACAGAGGTTATCATGTTGATTTCTTTGAAGAACACTGTGAAGTTATGAGTAAATCTAAAGGCAAAGTTGTTCTGAAAGGATACAGGCGTGGTAACATTTATGAAGCTAAGGTTTCAACAAGTACTGATGGTTCTGCAATCTGTCTGATGAGTAGAGCATCAATTGAAGAAAGCTGGAATTGGCACAAGAAACTCTCTCATTTAAATTTCAACAATATAAATGAACTAGTCAAGAAAGATCTTGTGAGAGGACTGCCAAAGTCAGTATTTGCTCCTGATGGCCTTTGTGATTCTTGTCAGAAGGCCAAACAAAGAAAATCTTCATTCAAGAGCAAGACTGAATCATCAATTCTTGAGCCTTATCATCTACTACATGTTGATCTATTTGGTCCAGTGAATGTCGTGTCTATTGCAAAGAAGAAATATGCATTGGTCATAGTGGATGAGTTCACCAGATACACATGGGTGTATTTCTTGCACACAAAAAGTGAAACTGCATCTATCTTAATTGATCATGTCAAATATCTGGATAAATTGGTCAAAGATTTTGTGAAAACCATAAGGAGTGATAATGGCACTGAGTTCAAGAATTTGATAATGGAAGAGTTCTGCAAAAACCATGGAATTAAGTAGGAATTTTATGCTCCTGGAACTCCACAGCAAAATGGAGTTGTTGAAAGGAAGAATAGAACTCTCATTGAAGCTGCACGTACAATGCTTGAAGAAGCAAAGCTTCCAACCTATTTCTGGGTTAAAGCTGTGCAGACTACTTGTTTTACTCAAAATGCAACACTCATTAACAAGCAAGGAAAAACACCATATGAGATGGTGAAGAAAAAGAAGCCAAATCTGAAGTACTTTCATGTATTTGGATGCAAGTGTTTTGTTCTTAAGACTCATCCTGAACAGCTATCCAAATTTGATCTAAAAGCTGATGAAGGAATTTTTGTTGGATATCCAATTTCCACAAAAGCCTTCAGAGTCTATAATTTGAGAACAAGAGTGGTCATGGAATATATCAATGTCTCCTTTGATGACAAGAAGATTACTGGACTTGAAGATTTTATTGATCATGATCAGCTGAGATTTGAAAATGAAGACTCAAATTCTGATACTGAAAATCCTGACAATCTAATCCTGATAATGCCAACTTTGATGGATTAAACTCTGATGTTATTGAAACTGTGGTGACTACGTCAAAGAAAGATGCACCTATGCAGGGGGTGCATACTCAAGATCTTACCACATCTCAAGAAGCATCAGAACATACATCTGGCTCTTAAAGTTCTGATTCGTCAAGTTCTGATAAGCCAAGTTCTGATAGTTCTGAAAATCTAAATTCTGAAGAATCCAACTCAGAGACGATAGTTTCAGGGGGAGCATCAGAAAATGAAGTTGAAGACAACATGGATCATGGGGGAGCATCCAGTTCTAGAGAAAACCTTCCATCTGCAAGGAAGTGGATAAAATCACATACACCTGATTTGATAATTGGAAATCCTGATGCAGGTGTCAGAACTAGAACAGGTACTACAAATGAATGTCTCTATCATTCTTTTCTATCTTAGACTGAACCAAAGAAAGTGGAAGAAGCTCTTCAGGATGCTGATTGAGTTCAAGCAATGTAGGAAGAGTTAAATGAATTTGAAAGAAACAAAGTGTGGACCCTAGTGCCAAGACCAAAGAATAGATCTGTTGTTGGTACAAAGTAGGTATTTAGAAACAAAACTGACAGTGATGGCATAATCACAAGGAATAAGGCAAGGCTGGTTGCAAAAGGATATTCTCAACAGGAGGGAATCGATTATGATGAAACATTTGCACCAATTTCTAGGTTAGAAGCCATAAGGATATTTTTGGCTTATGCTGCTCACAAAAAGTTTACTGTCTTTCAAATGGATGTGAAAAGTGCTTTTCCCAATGGAGAATTGGAGGAGGAAGTATATGTTGAACAACCTCCAGGGTTTGTAGATTCCAAACATCCAGATTATGTCTACAGGCTTGATAAAGCACTTTATGGACTTAAGAAAGCTCCCAGAGCATGGTATGAGACTTTAGCTCAGTTTCTTCTGGAAAGTGGATTTAACAGAGGAACTATAAACAAAAAAACTGTTCTACCTCAACCATGGAAAGGACTTACTTCAGGTCCAGATTTATGTTGATGATATCATTTTTGGGTCTACAAATGACAGACTTTGCAAGAAGTTTGCCAAACTGATGCAGTCAAGGTATCAGATGAGTATGATGGGGGAACTTAGCTATTTTTTGGGCCTTCAAGTCAAGCAGAATGAAGAAGGCACTTTTATTTATCAAACTAAGTACACCAGAAACTTGCTGAAAAAATTTGGAATGCAAGATTGTTCAAGTGCATCCACTCCCATGGCCACTGCAACAAATCTGGATAAGGAAACTGGTAAATCAGTAGAAATTACTGATTACAGAGGTATGATTGGCTCTCTACTATATCTAACTGCTAGTAGACCTGATATCATGTATGCTACATGTCTTTGTGCAAGATTTCAAGCAGATCCAAGAGAACCTCACTTAACAGCTGTGAAAAGAATTTTCAAGTATCTTAAGGGAACAGCTGATCTGGGATTGTGGTATCCCAGAGAATCAGATTTTAAACTAATAGGTTACTCAGATGCAGATTTTGCAGGTTGCAAAATTGACAGGAAAAGTACAAGTGGAAGCTGCCAATTTCTTGGAGGCAGATTGGTTTTTTGGTTTAGCAAGAAACAAAAGTCAATTTCCATATCAACTGCAGAAGCAGAATATATTGCTGCAGGAAGCTGTTGTGCACAGATTCTTTGGATGAAGAATCAGTTACTGGATTATGGGTTAACATATTTCAAAATCCCTATTTACTGTGATAATCAAAGTGCTATTGCTATGACAGGTAATCCAGTTCAACACTCTATGAAAAAGCACATCAGCATCAGGTACCACTTCATCAGGGAACATGTGGATGAAGGTACAGTGGAATTGCACTTTGTTCCAACAGATCAACAACTAGCAGATATCTTCACAAAACCATTGTGTGAAGCTACTTTTACAAGATTGGTAAATGAACTTGGAATGGTTTCAGGTTCTTTCTCTAAATCTGCTTAGTTTTGTTCTGATGCATCAGACTTTATGATCAGTATTTACAGAATTTAATCTCTTTGTGTATTCTGTGCTTAATTGAAAAATGTGTTTAAGTACTGACTGTTATCTGATCAATGTTTCTAAACTCTGATAGTGATATGTCTGTTTAGGTAACTATTCAATCCTATGAGGATAACTGTGCTAGATGCTGACCTAGTAGTCTTCAATAAACAAGGGATCCCATGTAAGAAGTAATTATTACTGTGGAAATCTATTGACACAAGCAAATTCTGATAATTGAGCTTAGTTGAGTTTACTTGGTCTATCTTATTACTAAGTCACAAACTAGAATATTGCTTCTCATCTGTTAAGTTCTGATGCTAGTAAATCTGTTGAATGTACTAAGTGCTGGTAAACCTCTCTTATCAAAAGAAAAAGAAAATAATCATGGATTAAAATAAGGTACTCCTTTGAGATCTAGAGTAAAAATGTGGAAGGGACGACCCAAGTGCATTGCTGGTATTAAGTAAATATGCATTAGAAAAAACAAAATATTTTCTTGGTGACTTTTCACACTATGATTACTGGAGAAATACTCTGATAATAGCATAAATTCTGATAAGCAGTCGTGGCTCACTTACACTGAGAAGCCACTGTAAAATGGAATTTAAAAAGATGCACAAAATTAGCACAAAATAGTTGAGGTGGACTCAAGCATAAACTCATTCAACAGTAGGTTTCAGAATAATGACAGCTCTTTAGCAAAGTTTTAATTATGCCTTATTTCTAAGATGTACTGAAGTAAATCAGACTTTACTCTTTGTCTGATATTTAGTTTAATGCACACACTAACCACTCCATATGAATGATGAAAATCACTATGGTGATCTATGTTGTTTTAGATGAACAGTCATTGTGTCACATTGCACAAATTCTGAGGACAAGTTCTGATTGCATGTTCTGATGATTAAGTTCTAAAGAATATAAATCAGAATTTGTGTGAGGACTTACTAAAATAGGCATTCCTTTTTCGAGTTAAGAAATTATGTTCAGATGACTGTTAAGTTCTGATATAAGTCTAAGTTCTGATATTACAGTCTGATTCTTTACTTGACTTATTTGTGGATAAAATTTGACAATAGTCTCAGTTTAAACCAGAATATGTTGAAGTGGAAGATTAATAGTCACTATAGTTAGGGATAGTGGTACTCGTACATGAACAATCAACTTTTACTTGCTTCTTGTGCGCATTAAACCATGTTTTCTCTTTCCAATGAATTTTTTTCTTTTTCCAAGTCTGGGGAGACGAGGTAGAATTAATTCTACCTGTCAGCATTAAATTTCTTTGCGTCTCCTGGCATTCTCTTGCCTATATAAGCAACCACTTCACATCAGCCTTCCCATCAAATCTTTTATCATAAAATCACCTTCATAATCTTTATTTCAAAAACACAATGGTCAATTACAATATGTTTTTGAACTACGAAACATTCAACATGGAGCTGAGCTGTGCCGATTGGCAGCAGGAATGGCACGTCACTGCCATTCCTGATGAGATATGGGACTCAGTTCCCCAGGAGGTACTCACCCACCTCCTGTTCTTCTACATGGACTACCATCGCCATCTGGAGCGATTGGAGGAGGAACGGCTGGAAGCTCTCCGCTAGCAAGAGCGAATCATACGACTCGCTATTCTGTTTATCGAGAGTAAAAAGAACAAATGATTTATTTTCTTCTTCCTGTTTTTCTTCATCATCAGCCTTGCCCTGCTTCTTGAGCTAGGGGAAATCTTGTACAAGTTCTGATGTAATTTAAATTTCATGAATGTATTCTCTTGATATATTAATGAAATTTGTTTTTGTTTCAAGATCTTGTCTCTGAGATATTTTGTAATGCATTGATAAATCCTGATACATATTCATATTCTGATGACCATATAAATTCTGTTTTAACTTAAGTTCTGATTTTATTTTATCAGTACTTGCTCGTCTGATTTATTATGGTCATTTTCACTCGAATTTTTTTTCCAGAATATTGATGTTGCAGTGAAAAATAATTAAATAAGTGGGAACAGTATCAATTTTGAATTAAAACTGTTTCACCTTGATTAATGGAATAACTTGGTAAGTGGAACGGTTTTTCCTTGAAAAACTGCAAGTGGGTAAGTACTGATTACTGTTTTCTCGTGCCCATTAACTATTCGTTTTTTCTGCATGTCTAGCAGGTGTCCAACGGTTACATTTTTTTTTCAAAAGTATAAGTAAGATAGGGAGAGGATTTTTTAATCTTTTATTTCCTTTCACACTTTTTCTCTCTATTTGCTTTTACCCTCTTTCTTCTTCTGACGTTGGTTTTTCATATAGACATTCTATCAAACACCTAACAGGCACTTATAAATCTCGATTAATTTCATGGAACCTAAGGATTTAATCATTGATGGAGCTAAATTTTTTCCAAACAACTATGCTGCAATTCTTGATAATGCTGAAGCTCCGTCTGAATTGCATTTTATGCAAGATCTTCTTGCACACAGTGAAATCGGGTATGCATTGACCCAACCTTCAGTCTTCTCAAGCCAACAAGTTCTAACACTTTGGAGGACTGGAAACTTTGATAATGGTGGTCAAACTGGTACTCCTAGTATTGTTTTCGAAGTGGGTGATTCTCCATATGCAGTCACTCCTGGTACAATACGCAAGGCTCTACATCTCCTGGAAGGATGTACTTTTTCAATTCCAGAGGAATCAGCTCTTCAGGAGTTAATGGCCAGTTTGGGGTATGAACAGAGTTTGGCAAAGCTTGGGCAGTTGAAACGGGCTCATATCAGAAGGGAATGGAGTTTCTTCTTCGACTGCATCATTAAAGCTTTTGGGAACAAGTGTTCAAATTTTGATGCCATCCCCATAATGATCAGCACATCGGGTATGCCATTATAAACCAAACTCATTTTGATTTTGCAACTGCTATAATAGGTTTTATTGGGGATAGGATGTCAGAGGATAGGAATGTTGTCTAATTTGCTAGATTCTGTCAACTTATATTTACTTTTTGTACTGATGAACCTCGACTAACCAGTACCTTAACTCCACCTTTGAAAGTTGCAAAATGTTACTTTAATGACCTGGTAAATGCTGACACTAAGAAACCAGTGGTTAGACCTTTACAGATTCCTCAGTCTGTAAAACAGATCTTAGTAAATGCTGATCCTGATTCCTATAGATCTGTTTATCCTAATGTTCAACCAACAACCACCTCCCAAATACCACAACAACCATCAGAACATACCACTCATACTACTCAACCAACCCTCAGGCAGTATATCAAATCCTATCTCTCCACTTCACAGACAGTTCAACCCTCATCCTCAGCACCTACTGTGAAGCCTTCATCTTCCAAGCCTAAGAGGATAAAGACTGTTTCTCAAACACCTCAAAAGAGAAGGAGGATTGCTTTGAGAAATGAGTCTGACAGTGAGGAACAGGTTTCTACATCAGAACCTGTTCTCAAAGAAGCTGAGACAGTGACTTCTCAGAAACATTCTGGAATTGCGGGATCTAGGCTTCTCAAGAGGCTTAGAAGAATGACTGTTCCTGACACTCCCAAGGAATCCATATCTACAAAGAGATACAAGAAACAGAGGGAAAAAAGGCCAGTTTCAGATGATGAAGAAGCAGCAGCTAAGGAAGGAGATCAGGAATCTCTGATCTCACAAGAAAAGGAATTTTCTAAAGTCACTTCTTCTTCATCAACTCCATCTCAGGAAGCTGTTCCTGACAAGGCCAACACACCATCTGTGTCTCCTATTCAAACGTCTGTATCTCCTGTTGTTCCAGGCATAAGTGCTGAAATTGATGTTCAGAACCTGGTTGTGCCTGAAGTAATTCTCTTAGAAGCTCCAACAGCAACTAATCCATCAACAACACCTGCTACTGATGCTGCTCAAAATCCAGACTTCTCTTCTACATCTTCTCTGCATCTAGATGCTGATGATCAGAATATAGGTGAGCATCAGGATATGGCTATTGATCAGAACTTAGAACCAGATCAACAATTAGAGGATGCTGAAGCCTCCATTGCTACTCACACTGTTGTTATATCAGAAGATACTGATTCTGTAAGTTCTGATGCTGCAAATGCTGGAGATACTGGTGATGCTGCTCCAAATACAGATGCTGATGAAGCAGGTCCTTCAGGACATGCTCCTCAACAAACTATTCTTAAATATGAACTTGTTAAGAAGTTTGTTATCAGAGACGCACCAGTGCCTTGGAGTGAAACTCCTGCAGGACAGGAGTGGACTACGGAATGGAACTCAGTTTCCTGTGTTCTATCTGCAAAGCATCTGGCTGAGCACTTGACAAAAGCTGATGAAATGTTAAATTCTGATGATTTCAAAACCCAGCTTAGAGTCACTGCATTGAGTACTAAACATCTACAAGGTCTCCATTCAACTACTCATGCAGAGCTACACAAGATTCAGGAAGAATTCATCAAACAGGACCAAATTCAGAAAATTGACAAGAAAAAGTTCTTCCAACCTACCTTTGACAGGATTGCTTATATTGAGAAGACTCAAGAGAAACAACAAGCTCAGATTGATGATATTCTGAAAAATCAAGCTTCTCAGCAATCTCAACTTACTGAAATCCAAGCCTCAGTGGAATTGCTTGTCTCTCTTCTACTACCTGCTGATGCCAAAAAGGGGGAGAAAGTAATTAAGTCCAAATGCAAGACTGACAAGACACTGAAAGGGAAGGATGATGAAAAGGATGATCAAGGAAACTCTGGAATGGGTAGAGGTCATAGTCAAGGTAGAGGTTTCTCATCAAGAAAAGCTGAAATCACAAGTCACAGGACAAGTTCTGATACTGGAAAAAGAATTAGTTCTGCTACTGGTAAAAGGATAAGTTCTGATGAACTTTTAGATCTTGATGAAGAAATGTCAAGACAGTTATTTCTTCAGGAAAATCCAGGAATGGACTTGGAGAGTTTAATGGAAGATGAAGCCAGACTTAAATCAGAAAAAGTCATATCTAAATCTGAAGCTTCTGGTAAAAAGACACTTCCAAAACTCAAAGGCATTGTGATAAAAGAAAGGACAAATACTGAAGCAACATTGGTTAAATCACAACCACAGATAGATCCAAGATCCAAGGGTAAAGAAAAGGTTGGTGAACCTATCAAGGTTTATGTGCCTCCTGAGAATGAAGAAATCACTGATGAAAAGGATGATCTTGCTCTGACTTCAAGAAAAGTTCTTAAAATAACCTCTGACATGGCTCAAGTTGTTCAGATTCAAGAGACAGTAAGTTCTGATATTCCAAAGAAGCAAGTAACCTCTGACATAGCTCAAGTTAACTTGATATCAGAAGTTAGACCAAAGACACTCCTACCAGGATTCACTAAAGCAAAACAGACTCAACCTTTGAAGACTGCTGCAAGTGGTTTTGAAGCAAGAGTAGTTACTGGAAAGGAAGCAAGAGATAAAACTGGATTGGGAAGTGCTGATGAAAGAATAATACAAAACACTACCAATGATCCAACTTCCTTGAGTGAACCAGGTATTGGAGCAACTCCTGAGAGATTGAATCAACTGGAATCTGTACAAATGGTTTACCATACCTACTTGAAAGAACACATCTTGTTGTACTTCATGACAGATGGTAGGGTTTATCATATAAGGCAAAATGCCATTCCATTGAAGTATTTTGAAGAATTGGAGCATGTACTATTCTTACTTCAAGTGGATGACAGATTGACAGGAAGTGCTGCAAACTATTTGAAGGATCAGATTCAGAGACATAAAAGGCTTTATTCTGTTAAGTCTGACAGCACATATGTTCCAAAGTACAGAGATCACAAGGGTGATATAGTTGAAATGAAGCCCAACACTGCTAAAATTATAACTACCTTTCTGGGTTACAGGGCTGTGGAATTCAATCTTGAGTCTGATAAAGCTTATTTGATCAGACTGGATCAGGATATAAGAAAAGCAAAGATTAATGATCTCAGGGCTGCAATCTTTCAAATTGGTGAAGATAATGCAGAGCTTAAAGATGCTAAAAGGAGGATGATTGATGAACTTATATTCATAAACTGGCATCGTATATATGTAATTCATCGTATAATGGTTTTTTAGTATGCTAAAAATATTGATAACTATTTTAAAAAGTATGCACTTTTATATTATTTTATAAATTTAATTACACTATTATAATGTTTTCACTAAATAAGAGTAAAATTATTTCTAAATTTTTTATCAGTTAAACTTATATACTATATATTTGTTTTACTAAATAAAAGTAAAATTTCTAAAATATTTATCTATTAAAATTATATACTACATTAAATGAGTATGTTAAATATTGAGTATAACACAGGGGGGGGTGAATGTGTTTCTTTGGATTTTTAGTCTTCTTAAACAGTTTGGATATTAGATGAACAAAACAGTTTATAATTTGCAGAGATATTGTGTTCAATTGAAACAAAATAACAAGCACAATATTTCAAAACTCACTTAATTTGTATTAATTAAGTATGTCTTGCTATAAATTCTATGTTCTTAAAAATATAAGAACTCAGCTTCTTCCTTGAGAGAATACAAAAAAATATGAATCTGTTTGTTAATTCTAAACTAAGAATCAGTGCTTGCTTTATACCCTAGCAACACAGGTTTACAAGACTTGCACTAAAATATACTAAGCTACTTTCTGAAGCAACCTTTATCTATTTCAATTTCTAGCTTAGCGAATCTGTGTAGAATCTTGGAGGTCTGTGACCATCCCTTGTCCAGTTAATCTTGGCCCTTAATCTTATATTCTCCCAGCTACTTTGTAGACTTTTCAATTTAGTGAATGGATCATTTGTTGACTGATAATCTTGAATCTTGAACTTGTTTGTATTCTGTATTTGAGAGGCATATTGAGATCTCTAGTTTGTTCTACAGAGAAGTGACATCTCAATAAGTAAAATGACTTATCGATATTTATGAGTTCTCTATAGGTATTTTTGACTTGTCGAGGTCTCTTGATCTTGCATATGAAATGGCTTGTCGATATGTCTGAGATCTCTTCATGTAGAATTGATTTGTCGATATCTCTGAGATCTCTATATACATTTTGACTTGTCGATATCTCTGAGAGCTCTAATGAGAAATCGACTTGTCGATATATCCAATTCTTCACATCTTCATTTTAACTTGTCGATATCTCTGAGTTATCTACATGTAGCAATGACTTGTCGATATCTCCAATCTTCACATCTTCATTTAACTTGTGGATATCTCTAAGACTTCTCTATAAGCCATTTTGGACTTCTCGATAAGTCATTCTGGACTTCTCGAATGACTTCTCGATATAACTTGATCTATGACTTGTCGATATCTTGACTTAGAATATTTTTCATGAAAGATTTTTATTCAACTCCAAGCTTCTACACTTTTCTCTGAGGCATGATCATGGCTCGATCTTCTTCCAGAGTTTATTCCTTATATTGAATCTGTTCACTAGAAAATACTCCAGTCCAATCTTCTAACCTTTTTACAGACTCAAGAAATATAATACAAAATACAAAATTGATTATCAAACAACTAAATCTCAGGGTTTTCAATGTGACTTAGTCTTGTTATTGTATAAGCATGTCTTGCACAACAATCTCCCCCAATTTTCTTGATATATTTAATAATTTTGTGTGGAGTTTCATCCTTTGAATACATAAACTCTACCCATGTGTATCTTGAGTAGTCATACACCATCACAAGTGCATATTTCTTTCTTGAAATTGATAAGTGTTAGATATATTTGATAATGTCATGGTTAATATGATTTATGTTTAGTTTTCAGATCTTACTTAAACAGGAT
Source organism: Apium graveolens (assembly GCF_009905375.1). Lineage (NCBI taxonomy): Eukaryota > Viridiplantae > Streptophyta > Magnoliopsida > Apiales > Apiaceae > Apium > Apium graveolens. The sequence goes on along the minus strand of NC_133657.1, from coordinate 98,666,250 downwards.
AAATCAGTACTTACTGGAAGTCAGGACTTAAGGATATCAGTACTTATATTATCAGGAGATAATCATCAGAAGATGGATATCAGAACTTAAGTGCTGAAGGATGTTCAGATAAGGACAGTAGCTAATTAAAGGAAAGAAGATCGAGATAAACATAAGAAGAGATATGCATGAAGAAGGAATTCTATGAAGAATAGAATACTTGGAAGAAAAGATATCTGATTGATATATTTTAGGAAGCAGAATTATATTCCATATCAATTAGCAATTATCTTGTAACTGTGTAGTATATAAACACAGACATAGGGTTTACACTATAAGTGTTATTATATTCGAAAAGATTATTCATTGTAACCCTAGCAGCTCTCGTGATATTTGTTCATCACTGAGAGGTAACAGTTCCATACTGTAACAGAGTTTATTGTTTCAATAAAGTTTTTTTCTGTTACTTGAGATATTAAAGTTCGATTTGATTGTACTTTACACTGTATTCACCCCCTCTACAGTGTGTGTGACCTAACAATAAGACATTAACTGGTCCAAACAGGCCCATGTGAAGGAGTTACAAAAGTGCACTTAGGGAATTCACAGCTTTGCTTTTGTGACTAGACCTTTTCATTTTGCCTTTTTGACAAGCCTCACAAACTTCATCTTGAGAAAATTCCAAGTTTGACATGTCTCTCACTAATTCCTTTTTAACCAAGGTATTAATTGCTTCGTAATTCAAATGCGGGAGCTTCTTGTGCCACAACTTGCTTTTCTCAATAGATGCCTTGGTGTAGAAGCAACATATTCCATCATTATTTGCTGAGTATAAATCTGCAACAAACAAGCTTCCCTTTATTGCTCCGTTCAAAGCAACTTCACCAATCTTTTTGCTGATTATTGAGAAGTCTCATTTGTCAAATGAAACATTGAATCCTCTATCTATGAATTGACTGACACTCAGGAGATTGACCTCAAGACCAGCTACCAGTGCTATATCTTCAATGACAATATTTTCGGAAACTAACTTGCTATATCCCATTGTGAATCCTTTGCTGTTGTCTCCAAAACTCACCAATGGGCATGTCTTGTTATTGTATAGGCATGTCTTGCACAACAAAGTATTCTTTAATATTTTTTAAATTTAGTTGGACCTTGAACAAATACAAAAAGAAATATATGACGAAATTTAATCGATCTAACTACATCACTATCAATTATTGAATAAGTAATGTGATATATTCATTCAAACTGATTAAACTGCGATTCCAAATCAACTAAATTTTAATAACATAATTCAGTTTAGTGTAACCTTAAATTATAGGCTAGGGTGTAAATTTAGAAAATCATTACTATATATGCTTTTGATTTATGTTTGACCTTTAAATCAAATCAAAATGACCCATAATAATCCTTGGTAACACAGACTTATGTGAGATAGAAGACCATAACAACCTTGCATTCAATGGTTACTTGAATAAATGAATTACGATAATGCGGGAGAAGGAAATTTGGAAATTTGAGACCGGATTTGAGAGGTGTTTATACTCTTTAGATATGTCGGATCCTGTTCAAAGATATATGCGTACCTTATTTATATAAGATTAAGTTCAGGCAGTCCAATATGCGATTTTTAAGGGATATTCAAAATTATTTAATTTATCTTTTTAAATTAGATTCCCACTCCAGATTTAATAGATATTGTTAAAAATATTTTATGTAATTACCAATAGATTGTTTCTTATTTCAGAGGAAGGAAATTATTAATTTGAGAATAAAATTAATTATTACTAAATTAATATAAAAAAATGACAGATTATTGAGGCTACCGAAAATATGTTATAATATAATGTTACATGTCACATGTCCCCACGTCATAAGAACCCATCAACCACAATCATATATGATTGGAAATCAGTTCTTTGTACATCTTGAGATTAAGATATAAGAAGGATGCCTTAATGTTATATTAAACAATATTCTACACATAAGTTTTGGCGCCCTCTAAACCCGGGTCAGAAGTTTGGGGTCCACACACGCACACACCTTATTTATAACCTGCTTATAATAATAATAAAGATAATAATAATATGCAGTGACCCTACTTATCGACTATCACGGATCGCAACACGTTAAAGTATGTACACAAGCCACACACACACACTCTATATTACAAACGTCCAAATCCCAACTATTCAAACTCAGAACTGAATATTAAACATTAATATAAACTTTTACAAACTTAAACTATCTCAAAAGCTGTCAGCTAGCTTAACTCGATCAACCTGGACCCCTAGCTCTCGCACTGGATTGGGGATCCTCACTACCAACTGATTCCTTCTTAACTAGAAAAGAACATAAACAACATCGCACAAATGAGCTAACTAGCTCAGCAAGTCACAATGACAAGACTGAGAATAATGATCAACAAGTGAAAAAGGTTAAGGTATCAAGTGAACAATAATTAATGGTTTAGAATTGGATATTATATTTTTATTTTAAAAACCAAGGTTAGGCTGTTGATCAGTCACGCACTAACCCCGAGCAAGGCACACAACTGCTCTAATTACTGGATCCAAGGCACACATTGGCCTAACCTGACCACCAATCTGGTCTGACCACGAATCTGGTCCACAATTTTATAAAACAATCCAATTCTATCATAATAACAGAATAAACACTGTAAAGCAATAAACAACATTATAAGCAGCATTGGATGTTCAATAATGAAATGGTTTCAATCTTCACAAAGGATCAATATAGCAATTTCAAAGAATGGTTGTTAGGTAATGAAAGAATTGGATAACAAAGGAATCAAAATTTCAAGGTTGCAAGGATTTGGTCTTTCAAAGCATAAGGTACAATGGTTTGAGTATTTAAGCAATTTGATTAAGTGTTTGGCATTTAGTTTGTATGTATTTGTGGAGTAGTATCGTATATTTGTGGTTCGTATTCGGGTATACAACAATCAATGGTTCAGAAAGAATAAGGTTTACGGCTCAAAGATCAACAACTGGAATCAAGGTTTAGGGTTCAGTGCTTCAAAGCACTTGCAATATAAAACAGTACTATCAATCAACTACAATATATCTCGAGAAAGTTCAAAACACTTGTCTGATATTAGCTTGTTATACTTCTCTAACTTCCAATTACAATCTCCTACTCCTCGATTATCTATTTTCCTTTCCTACGCCTTGTCTCTTCTTTGATTCTGCAGTGATATGAAGCACAGATTCTGATAGTATATTTCAAGAGCTTTGATTTGAGTACTCGAGCTTCACCAACGGATTCTGGTAACACCTTCAAATTGAGGTTTGATTCTCGGTAGGTTTTATGATATTAGGGTTTTTCTCTGGAAAATTCTATAATTATTGTTTGCAAATGATTTTTGGTACGAAATAAAATACATTAAAGACAATTTATAATTCCGGAAAATTAGTATCCCGTTGTAACACCCCCAGATCCGGGGTCGAGGATCCGGGTCGTCACGGTCTTTCTTTCCACAATATCACTTCACTTAATTAATAATAATAACCTTATGATGTGACCCCACACTAACACACACCACAACCCGTTATAGTCTCAGAGATGAAATTTAAATAAGTACAAGTCTTTGAATCCACAATTTAAAAGTTATTACAACCCAAAATGATTACTTGATAAATTTACAGTTAATTGCCATTATCTGCCACAAGTTATAATTATACATAATTGATTCTCAAAAGTAGATGGTCTGATCTACAATAGATCTACCTCTGCAGCTATAGCAGCTACAACATCAACGGGAAGACGCGGGACGCTTCCCACGCGCTTGCGCTGGGTCTGCTGGAGTCTGGCCATCTTTCCTAACTGTTGTTGTGTGATGAAGAAATAAAGCAAGGGTGAGCAGCAAGCCCACCAAAATAATATGTATAATGATTTACAATATATGAGCCTACTCATAATACTCATGAAAGTCTTGGTCAAAAGAATTGAACCAAGTTTGATATCTTAATGCGATGAAGTCGCAAAATATTCAGTATATATACATATATACTTTTCAAAATATTGGAAGTCCTCTTCCATGCATAATATACACAAAGTCCCAGTGTATAACTGTATAAAAAAATATCGTTGCAAGGTGATCTCATATATCTAACCTTGTCTCAACGTTTTTCTGAAAATCTTTGTCATTCATAAGACAATTATTAATTAGATATAAGTTTAAAAGACGAGGTTACTAAATACCCCAATATACTTATATCTTTCCCAATACTACTTGAACTACCACCGTTCAAGTTATAATCAGTTTCAAAAGTTCATCACATAGATGAGACTACAAGACAAGATTTGAATAGATTCAATCTTTGAAATATTATTGAATGAAATAAAGTTACGAGATACTTTATTTAGTCCCGATATATATATATCCACATATATATATCTCTTAAACATTTCCTGGAACCTCTGTTATGTAAAGTATGAACAGAGTTTGAAACATCCAATGAATTTTGGAAAGGAAAAGAATTTTGGCATAAACCAGATATCTTGCTGATCAGGCAAAGATACCCATAAGTAACCTTTTCTACTAGTAGATGGACGAATTCCCCACTGGTCATCACCCTGGCCGCATTAGGACCTATGCTGGACTGCCACTCAGCCACTTATGCATTTGATGGACTCCCACTGAGCCACTTACACTATCATGGACGCCCACTGAGCCCATGTTGCTTATGCCGACTCAATAGATGGACTTACTTCCCGAACGTTGGGTAAGTAATCAATTCATTTACCAAAACTGCAACCTTGTTGCGAATATAAAATACACCACAGAGCCGGATTCCCCAGGTTTTGAACGAGTATTTAAATCCCCTTTAAAAGGAAGATCTTAAATATAAAAATGAGTTTTGGGATCCGCTCTAACTTTTAAAAATCATTTTGAAGACTCGAAAACACTTTAAAGAGTGTTTGGAGTAAAGCTGATTTAATGAAGTAAATCAGTCCCCAGAATATTTAGAAAATGACTGAATATTATTATTTAAATAATATTCCCATAAAGAATAATCTTTTATAAAAATAATTGAAGTAGAAGTTTTAAAACTTATACTTGAAACGAGTATTAAATAACCAAAGATATACTTATATGAAAGTATTATCTTTATTTGAATAATCGAAAATAAGTTTGATTATTAACACCTTATTCTTTAATAAAATAAAGAATATATTTCAGCAAATAATCGGAGTCATAGATCCTCAAATGAATATTCAAATAATATTCATTAAATAATATAAACTGAGTCATAAGCCTTCGAATGAATATTCAAATAATATTCAGATAAATAAATAAAAGGAGTCATACGCCTTCGAATAATATTCAAAATAATATTCATTAATAAAGTAAAAGGAGTCATAAGTCCTCGAATGAATATTCAAAATAATATTCATTAATAAAGTAAAGTTAAAGTTATCGAATAAACCTTATTCGATTAATAGTTTTAAAAACTATATCCATATATATATATATATAAATAAATATATATATATATATAATATACTCGGGAACATCGACTCCCGGTTTAGAAATATGTTCACCTTTTATCCCCTATACTAAGGGTATACGCAACTACTTGCTTATTTCTAGCATAGGTATTATGCAACTATAAGCATTGAAATCAACAGATAGATAACCAGATTACGAAACAGACATGCATATATACCATATTAGCATGCTCCAATATATCGCAAAATTTGCTAATAACAATCATGCAATATCACAAGATAATGCATATACATATATTTACATCACAGCAACAGTATAACGGGTAGAAAACTTTCCTGAGCGACTGGGGGTTACGAATGGCTCGGGACGAGTCTGGTAACCTATAAGCAACAAGTAAGTTGGAATTAAACCAAAGTCACTTGTAAATCTATACTTTAACTAACTTAGACTCTAACGCTCGTTTTGCGCTCACTGATTCGCTTAAGTCACTCGGGTACCCTCGGCTCCACCATTTTTAATAATTTAACCTTTACGAGTTTTAAAGCGATTCCTTTGCGAGTGTCTTACCAACTGCCTAACACACTTACCATAAATGTTTCATACATTAATTAACCCTTTTTGGTCTTTAACCTATGTTTCAAAGTAAGGCGAGGGGAAAAGTTTCGTTCGCGAAACACCGTTACTTGAAACGGTCGTTTCTCTTAAACCGTGCATCGGAATCGAACGAACTACATATTAAAACGAAGCTCGTAACATGAGCTATCTAGACATGGCAGTGGTCATAATCTAGCAGGGGGTTCTCGGGTCCTAATGTTATGCACAAAAACAGTATACAGAAAATCGGACATTACGACGGCTATGTTTACGCGATTTCCCAAATTTTAAACCATTCAATACCAACCACAAATCAACCCCAAATCAATCATACAACCAATATCCCTCCAAACCACATCATAACAGCCCCAACAAATCCACATTAACCATTTATACTTATTCCTCACATGAACTAAAAGCTTTACTTAGGTTCTTTAACTAATTACCAAGATTTACAACTCCAACAATGCAACAAACCCAACTAATCTCTACAAACTCAACCAAACTTCAACCAATCAAGCATCATGCTTCACATATGCTAAATCAAACACATTCAATCCTAATTACTCAAAACTAAATCTAGGGTTTGTAGTTTATACCTTCCTTGGAGAGTGGAGAATCAAGAGAATGGCTTGGAATCACCTTAAAGTCCTTATCCAAGCTTAATCTAAACAAAACTTCAAGAACACAAATTTTAGTTCTTGAAAACACTATTCACCATCTTCTTTCATGATTTATAGAAAAAGATTGGCTTGGAATTAGAAGCTTAAACTTATAGGAAGTATGTAACTATCCATGGGGAAGCTTAGATAATTACCTTGCTAAATAGTAAGTGGAGGAGCTTGGACTTTCATTTTTTAAGAAAACCACCCGAGAGCATGAAGAAGAAGAAGAGAGAATTTTGTGTTTTGGCTTGATTTGCTTTTGGTTGGTTGATTTTTGTTGTTTGTTTTAGTGAATTACCTAGTTGCCCTTGGTTTTGTGTGGTTAAAAAGTCACCACATCTCCTTCCTTTCTTGTCATGCCTATGTCACCTTGCACATGTCATAATGCTCCCACTTGTCCACACCTTGTGGTTTGATGATGTCACAATCCCTGGCTTCTTGTACAAGCTTGTCTCTTGGTCACTTATTTGTTTTACGGTTCGCTTATCTTTCGTTCTCGTTTATCGTTTGAGGGATCATACCCGGGATCTTATTACTTAGGTTCCCTTAACCTTTCTCAATATATTATATTCCTTTTATGATCCTCTCCTATAATCCTTTAATTTAAATCCTTTTATCCTGTTACCTTATACTCAATTCTCTCCGTATCTTGTGAATTTCCGGGAAAAATCAAAGTGTTCGGAATTGGATTCTGACGATCTTTACATACACTTATATACCACATAGAGTACTAATAATATCCCATAAGATCAATAACAGAACCCCTACATAGCGTGGCATGAAAAGTTTTCTCGTTCAGCAAAAACACTATTCATAAGGGTTTCAAAATTTCTCAAAAATTGGGGTTATTACAGTCTCCCCTCCTTAAAAGGATTCCGTCCCGGAATCAGATAGAAAACAAATGGGGATACTTTCTTAGCATTACACTTTCTAACTCTCGAGTCAATTTTCCCACATTGTGGTTCTACCACCAAACTCTGCCTAGTTTGATAATCCTTCTCCTAAGCACTTGTTCCTTTTCACTCTATAACCCTTCCTGGTTGCTCCATATAGGTTACGTCGGGTTGCATATCTATGCGCTCATATGCCTCTATTTATCTGGCATCTGAATTACACTTCCTTAACATTGATACGTGAAACACGTTATGACCTGCTACATGTTCGGGGTTAGGGCTAGCTCATATGCTAACTTCCCAAACGTCTTAATATATCCAAGGGTCCAACAAATTGTAGACTTAGCTTTCCTTTCTTTCCGAACCTCATCAATCCTTTCCAAGGGATACCTATAACATTACTAGGTCCCCAATTTCATACTCTTTATCCTTTCGTGTCAAATCAACATACTTATCATGTCCATCTTGGGCTACTACCAGCCGTCCTCTGATTAGATCTATCATATCCTTGGTCCTTTGGACTACTGCGGGTCCGAGCATCTTACGCTCTACAATTTCATCCTAACATAAGGGAGATCGACATTATCTTCCCTCAAGAATCTCATAAGGCGACATCTCGATAATGACATATGATCTATTGTCGTAAGATAACTCAATCCGAATTAAGTGATCATTCCAAATTCTTTTAAGTCTATTGCACAGACTCTCATTATAGCTTTTAGCATTAGAACTTTTGCTTCTCAATACCCATTCTTTTCCAGTTCGTAATCGCTATCACCTTTTGTTCCTAATATTATACTGGTTATACTTTTGCTCGCTAGCGTTCTATAACCTTTTAATAACCACGTCAACCTTAGTATCACGAATGTGTTCCCATTCCGCATACTACCACCACTTTATTACTCCTTTTTCAGTTGTTTCTATTTTCCAAAGTTTGATTAATCATGTAGAAGTAAAGGAATTTGTTGAGAGATCACTATGATCATGAACACTTGTTATATCGCATAGTTAGTACAGAAGGTGGCCAGCCTTTAGTACTTGACAAGCAATTAAACAATAGCTGGTATCCTACTCGGCTTCTATCACACAGATAGATAGTCATTCGGCAATACCTCCCCTTCTGGAAGGGTTGTTCTTCTCAGCTTACATGAAATGAAAAGAAGAGAAAAGAACGAACTGAAGAGAATTGTATATATGAAAAAAATATACTGCCACAAAATATCTGGCTTGGAACCTACCTCTGAACTATAGAGGTTTATCATAGGAGAACAAAACATATACGTATTTATATCAGCATCGAGCATTATAGCCTCGTATTTCACGTGCCTAAATATTTTCGCTATCCCGTCCATCATTCTATGGACCCATGCTCTTCCTCGAGCTTATACACAATTACCTTTGAAACTCCCTCGACATCGAAAATCGAATCTGGGATCTCATTCTAGACATCATCGTTACTTGAATTCTATGCTTGCACCGCAACCTTCCTCGTATAATAATACGACTCTCTATTGATAAGAAAGAATAATAATTCACTATGTAGATACTCTACTTAATTAGTCTATTAATGATAACTTATACACTACCATGACCCGATTAGTGGTACTCAATCTCAACACCCATTCCAATACAACTCTCATGGTTGTAATCAGCTCACTACTCGCACAATTATTGCTGCCTTACTATGGTCCACCACTGACCCACTGTAGTCATTCATTTTCCATGAAATCTTAATAACTAACCATATGGAGTCCATACATCTCGTATCTAATTCTCCTAAGGAGTTAACATAACCACCAATCACAATTCTTGAAGAACACTCCAAACTCTGACGTACCTTCATGACATGAAGCAGATAAAAGTGCAGAAGAGTTTCAATCAAAGCAACGATAGCAGGTTAATACCATTCGTAATCATATGCCTTCAATAGAAGACTTAACTCAAAGGTTTGTTTAGTCTTTTTTTTTTTGAAACATGGTCCTGGCTTATCTCGAGATAGGACCTCCTAAGATAGATAGCCCGTTCATGGCGATTACGCAAATTAAACCTTTACCAACTACTATTACGGTCGGGTATTGCACAGTCATCAGAAGGAATGTCAATCTTCCAAACCATAATACAACCTTCACAGCTTTAACCATCATCACTGTATTCCTCTCGCACGAGTGCCTATAATTATCCTCTTACCTTTAAAGTGTCGGCCACCTCTTTGGCCTTTCCTGATAGTAAAATTTCCTTACAGTCAATGTCACATTAACCACCTCCAAATAAATTTTCTACCTTATTTCAATCACAGCTTATGTGAAAATGCTTTCCTTAAAATCTGATGAGAAAAAAAAATCACCATTTTTCCATAAGTTATTGCCTCAGTCTTTAGAGGTTAATCACTGTCGCGACTGACTCTCGATCGTACTTAGAACATCTTTTGTCTTAGGTCCTAATTGCCCTGAACAATTTCGACCTTTACTGGTTCGATCCATACTTTCTCGTGGTTTAACACGTGCCCCACTTGGCACCATTATAATTACGTCATATTTCTTTTATCAACATTTTTATTCTTGAGAATTTTGAATATTACCTTTCTCCTTGTAAAACCTCTAAGGTTATCCTTCAATCGTTCCTCCTGTATTCCCTAGATACAGGGCATATCAAAATACCATTCACTATTACTAGAACCATTGTCTATATACTTCTGAAAAATTTCTCCACTGATCCTTAAAGGTTATTATTACCTTAATGCTTTCCAATTCATACTGTCAAAACTCATACTATCCCTATCAAGGGTGAAATGCCAACCTTTATGCATTCCCCTAGGATTCGTTTTAAGTTACCGATGTTCTATCCTTAATTCCACCTTTAAAAAGGTACAAGCATCCTTCCATGGATAAATAAAGTCATATATCCCTGATATGGGTATCTTATTCAATCATTCCCACCTCGATAGTAAATGCCTAATTTCACAATAACATCTGTATACAAAATGAGGTTAATCAAAATGGCCTCCAAAAGATAACAACGGTTATCCGCTTTTCTTGCCTAATCTGGTAACGATAACATGGATGTTCTGGAAGATATTGGTCGTGTTCAACGTGAACTTCTTCTTAATAATTCCTTATTTACTTTTGTTGTTTATCTCAACAGTCACCTCAATGTTGAGATATCTTTCATATATGGCGTCTCCCTTTCTGGGTATCATGCCACCGGTCTTACACTTCACCTTCTTGAAGGTCACTTCCTTCATCCAATTTTCTTAATTTCTTACTTTCTTATCCCCTTAGTCTATCCGCGTCTCATTATTTATCCTTCGAATTATCTCAAGGTTTCCTCGAATCCTCCCAACTTACAGGGGATAAACTATATGTATCTCTTATGCCCTCAACCATCAATTTTAACTTATGGTGAATCACCCTCATCCTGACGATTACATACTCTTCTATTTCTATTTCTACGAGTCTTTAGGGTTTCCTCATACCCAACTCCCTTATCATTCCTCAAACTCTCTTGCCTTTATATTCCTTTCTCTTATCGTTATTTCATGAACTAACACAACATAAGCATTGATTTCAAACATCCCGTCATTCTGGATTCGTGTCTTCAGAACGAATCTTGATAACTTTTATAACTTAGATTCATAATTCATCATACTCGTCTGCCTTTGTCCTGGCTCTAAAGCTTTTACACTATTCCATAACCTTGGGAATTACTTTCCCGAAAACAATTGGCTGAACTTTAATCATTTTATTATAATCTCTTGCTCCGTGCCTTCCTTGGCCTTTCACCAGCGGGTGGTCTCTCTCTTGGGAGGGTAAGTGATAAAAACAGTCTTTTGTGGTTCGTCAATCATTTAGAATCTCAAATGATTCATCTATTTCCTTTAGCCAGGCTCTTGCCTCGACTGGGTCAGCTTGTTCCTTGGAACTCTGAGAGCTTAGCGACTTAAAGGTCATGAAAGAATTTCCTGCCGCATTGTCCCCTCAGGGTGGTGGTTGGGGATAATAGTCTAAGTTCTTTTTAGAAAGGTCCATGAATTGCCGTATAGGAGTACCGTCTCGGGTCTCCTTTCCTTACTCGACTTTCTGTTTCCTTGGTATGAAATGTTTCAACCTTCTCCCATAATCGGGGTTATCTTATACATTAAAAACCTTGTTTTCCACTCTATTATGTTATGGGTTCTTTCTTTCTTGATGGCAACCTCCCTGACTATCACATTCAGGGTTTGCCCTAAATCTTATTCCTCAAACTATGGCTCTCATCTAAGTTCTCATCCTTAAGCTCTTGAACTTTTGGAACCCAATTTCTGTAGGAATACCTCATTATTCCCTTATCATCTTTCTCAGTATTAATCTCATATTTATTTGTTGGCTCTCTGCCTTCATTCATCACCTTTTTCTGGCACAATATGCTCGTTTCCAATAATTCGGTCTCTATTGCAATCTCAAACAGCTTTTCGGTACCGGCTCCGGTTACCTTCACTACTATTTCCATTTTCTCAAAATCTCTTATCAACTCTCCCAAAGACATTATCATCTTGAGTCTCTCCTTTTTACTAAGGGCATCAGCCACCATATTGGCTTTCCCCGAATGATAAAGAATCTCCCAATCATTATTCTTGATTAGCTCTAACTGCCTCCTCTGGCATATGTTGAGCTCTTTCTACGCGAAAATGTACTAGAGCACTTATGGCTTAGGTAATTCTCGCACTTCTCTCCATACGAGTAGTGCCTCCAATCTTTAGGGTAAACTATTGCCACGAGCCTAAGCTCATGAGCGGGGATATCGAATTTCATACTACCTTAATTGTCTTGACATGTACGCGATTACCTTACCGTGCTACATAAGCACGCACCCTAAGCCCTTATGTGAAGCATCACTACACTTCACAAAATCTCCTTTTCCATCCGGCAACGCCAGCATAGGGGCCATCACCAACCTCTGCTTCAGTTTTTTTTTTTTTTTTTTTTGAAAGCTGTTCTCGCATTTCTCTGTCCATTCGAACTTCTCAGTCTTACGAGTAAGCCGCGTTAAAGGGGTTACTATCTTTACAAACTTGAACGAACCTATGGTAGTGACCGGCCAATCCTACCTCTGGTAGTCGACCAAACCATGGTCATCAATTCATCAGTGGTCCTTTATCCAATCCTGTCAGGATCCTCCATGGGATCCTCCTCAACAACTAACCCTTCTAGGACAACATCCTCAACCGCTAAATCCTCAATATCAACATCATCCGGTCCTGCATTAGGACACTCTATCGGATCCACAATCCGATCTCCAATTAGTAATAAACATCATCGCGCTGTTGCTCCTCAACCTCAGGGTTCGGAGTCCCGCTACTATATACGATAACGAACTACGCTCCTATCACGATATTTATAAGGGTTCCCATAAGGATTTTAACTGTCAGTGCTACGTTAGGTAGCCCGACTATGAACTTGGCAAGAGTTCTTATCATCTTAGTGAACTTATTATCTTAACGTCACATCATCTCTGAGGTTTATAATGCTTAGCTCTGATACCATTTCTGTAACACCCCCAGATCCGGGGTCGAGGATCCGGGTCGTCACGGTCTTTCTTTCCACAATATCACTTCACTTAATTAATAATAATAACCTTATGCTGTGACCCCACACTAACACACACCACAACCCGTTATAGTCTCAGAGATGAAATTTAAATAAGTACAAGTCTTTGAATCCACAATTTAAAAGTTATTACAACCCAAAATGATTACTTGATAAATTTACAGTTAATTGCCATTATCTGCCACAAGTTATAATTATACATAATTGATTCTCAAAAGTAGATGGTCTGATCTACAATAGATCTACCTCTGCAGCTATAGCAGCTACAACATCAACAGGAAGACGCGGGACGCTTCCCACGCGCTTGCGCTGGGTCTGCTGGAGTCTGGCCATCTTTCCTAACTGTTGTTGTGTGATGAAGAAATAAAGCAAGGGTGAGCAGCAAGCCCACCAAAATAATATGTATAATGATTTACAATATATGAGCCTACTCATAATACTCATGAAAGTCTTGGTCAAAAGAATTGAACCAAGTTTGATATCTTAATGCGATGAAGTCGCAAAATATTCAGTATATATACATATATACTTTTCAAAATATTGGAAGTCCTCTTCCATGCATAATATACACAAAGTCCCAGTGTATAACTGTATAAAAAAATATCGTTGCAAGGTGATCTCATATATCTAACCTTGTCTCAACGTTTTTCTGAAAATCTTTGTCATTCATAAGACAATTATTAATTAGATATAAGTTTAAAAGACGAGGTTACTAAATACCCCAATATACTTATATCTTTCCCAATACTACTTGAACTACCACCGTTCAAGTTATAATCAGTTTCAAAAGTTCATCACATAGATGAGACTACAAGACAAGATTTGAATAGATTCAATCTTTGAAATATTATTGAATGAAATAAAGTTACGAGATACTTTATTTAGTCCCGATATATATATATATCCACATATATATATCTCTTAAACATTTCCTGGAACCTCTGTTATGTAAAGTATGAACAGAGTTTGAAACATCCAATGAATTTTGGAAAGGAAAAGAATTTTGGCATAAACCAGATATCTTGCTGATCAGGAAAAGATACCCATAAGTAACCTTTTCTACTAGTAGATGGACGAATTCCCCACTGGTCATCACCCTGGCCGCATTAGGACCTATGCTGGACTGCCACTCAGCCACTTATGCATTTGATGGACTCCCACTGAGCCACTTACACTATCATGGACGCCCACTGAGCCCATGTTGCTTATGCCGACTCAATAGATGGACTTACTTCCCGAACGTTGGGTAAGTAATCAATTCATTTACCAAAACTGCAACCTTGTTGCGAATATAAAATACACCACAGAGCCGGATTCCCCAGGTTTTGAACGAGTATTTAAATCCCCTTTAAAAGGAAGATCTTAAATATAAAAATGAGTTTTGGGATCCGCTCTAACTTTTAAAAATCATTTTGAAGACTCGAAAACACTTTAAAGAGTGTTTGGAGTAAAGCTGATTTAATGAAGTAAATCAGTCCCCAGAATATTTAGAAAATGACTGAATATTATTATTTAAATAATATTCCCATAAAGAATAATCTTTTATAAAAATAATTGAAGTAGAAGTTTTAAAACTTATACTTGAAACGAGTATTAAATAACCAAAGATATACTTATATGAAAGTATTATCTTTATTTGAATAATCGAAAATAAGTTTGATTATTAACACCTTATTCTTTAATAAAATAAAGAATATATTTCAGCAAATAATCGGAGTCATAGATCCTCAAATGAATATTCAAATAATATTCATTAAATAATATAAACTGAGTCATAAGCCTTCGAATGAATATTCAAATAATATTCAGATAAATAAATAAAAGGAGTCATACGCCTTCGAATAATATTCAAAATAATATTCATTAATAAAGTAAAAGGAGTCATAAGTCCTCGAATGAATATTCAAAATAATATTCATTAATAAAGTAAAGTTAAAGTTATCGAATAAACCTTATTCGATTAATAGTTTTAAAAACTATATCCATATATATATATATATATAAATAAATATATATATATATATAATATACTCGGGAACATCGACTCTCGGTTTAGAAATATGTTCACCTTTTATCCCCTATACTAAGGGTATACGCAACTACTTGCTTATTTCTAGCATAGGTATTATGCAACTATAAGCATTGAAATCAACAGATAGATAACCAGATTACGAAACAGACATGCATATATACCATATTAGCATGCTCCAATATATCGCAAAATTTGCTAATAACAATCATGCAATATCACAAGATAATGCATATACATATATTTACATCACAGCAACAGTATAACGGGTAGAAAACTTGCCTGAGCGACTGGGGGTTACGAATGGCTCGGGACGAGTCTGGTAACCTATAAGCAACAAGTAAGTTGGAATTAAACCAAAGTCACTTGTAAATCTATACTTTAACTAACTTAGACTCTAACGCTCATTTTGCGCTCACTGATTCGCTTAAGTCACTCGGGTACCCTCGGCTCCACCATTTTTAATAATTTAACCTTTACGAGTTTTAAAGCGATTCCTTCGCGAGTGTCTTACCAACTGCCTAACACACTTACCATAAATGTTTCATACATTAATTAACCCTTTTTGGTCTTTAACCTATGTTTCAAAGTAAGGCGAGGGGAAAAGTTTCGTTCGCGAAACGCCGTTACTTGAAACGGTCGTTTCTCTTAAACCGTGCATCGGAATCGAATGAACTACATATTAAAACGAAGCTCGTAACATGAGCTATCTAGACATGGCAGTGGTCATAATCTAGCAGGGGGTTCTCGGGTCCTAATGTTATGCACAAAAACAGTCTACAGAAAATCGGACGTTACGACGGCTATGTTTACGCGATTTCCCAAATTTTAAACCATTCAATACCAACCACAAATCAACCCCAAATCAATCATACAACCAATATCCCTCCAAACCACATCATAACAGCCCCAACAAATCCACATTAACCATTTATACTTATTCCTCACATGAACTAAAAGCTTTACTTAGGTTCTTTAACTAATTACCAAGATTTACAACTCCAACAATGCAACAAACCCAACTAATCTCTACAAACTCAACCAAACTTCAACCAATCAAGCATCATGCTTCACATATGCTAAATCAAACACATTCAATCCTAATTACTCAAAACTAAAGCTAGGGTTTGTAGTTTATACCTTCCTTGGAGAGTGGAGAATCAAGAGAATGGCTTGGAATCACCTTAAAGTCCTTATCCAAGCTTAATCTAAACAAAACTTCAAGAACACAAATTTTAGTTCTTGAAAACACTATTCACCATCTTCTTTCATGATTTATAGAAAAAGATTGGCTTGGAATTAGAAGCTTAAACTTATAGGAAGTATGTAACTATCCATGGGGAAGCTTAGATAATTACCTTGCTAAATAGTAAGTGGAGGAGCTTGGACTTTCATTTTTTAAGAAAACCACCCGAGAGCATGAAGAAGAAGAAGAGAGAATTTTGTGTTTTGGCTTGATTTGCTTTTGGTTGGTTGATTTTTGTTGTTTGTTTTAGTGAATTACCTAGTTGCCCTTGGTTTTGTGTGGTTAAAAAGTCACCACATCTCCTTCCTTTCTTGTCATGCCTATGTCACCTTGCACATGTCATAATGCTCCCACTTGTCCACACCTTGTGGTTTGATGATGTCACAATCCCTGGCTTCTTGTACAAGCTTGTCTCTTGGTCACTTATTTATTTTACGGTTCGCTTATCTTTCGTTCTCGTTTATCGTTTGAGGGATCATACCCGGGATCTTATTACTTAGGTTCCCTTAACCTTTCTCAATATATTATATTCCTTTTATGATCCTCTCCTATAATCCTTTAATTTAAATCCTTTTTATCCTGTTACCTTATACTCAATTCTCTCCGTATCTTGTGAATTTCCGGGAAAAATCAAAGTGTTCGGAATTGGATTCTGACGATCTTTACATACACTTATATACCACATAGAGTACTAATAATATCCCATAAGATCAATAACAGAACCCCTACATAGCGTGGCATGAAAAGTTTTCTCGTTCAGCAAAAACACTATTCATAAGGGTTTCAAAATTTCTCAAAAATTGGGGTTATTACACCCGTTGGATCATTCCGAATACAAAATGGTACGTTTCTTTATAGAACCAGATCCAAACGGTACCAGTTCTCGGGATAATTATCCATATCAGTACAATTTATACTGCAGTCTTGGTCTCAGCACCTGGTTACACGTATTACGAGTTGATAATTGTAGTAGTTTAATAAAAAGATCCCGTTTATCAAAAATACGAGTTTTATTGAATTACCGAAATGAATAATGTATCGAAAATATTGCGCTGGGACCCGCACAGGACAAACCGTACGCCGGATCTAAAAAGTCGAAACATGGAAAATGCTCGGAATATTACAATTAGTTTAAGAAGAAGTTCTCGGAAGAGTTTCGGGTTATAAAAACGTAAAAATGGGTGACATCGGTTGGTTCCTGATTATATAAAATAGTTTATAGATACTCGGAAAAATATTTTATAAAATCCATAAATTTCCTATAAAATAATAAATCAACATAAAAATAATTAGGAAGATATAACAATTATCTATATTTTATTTTGGACATATAAAAATTAAAATACTTAATTGATATTATTTTTAAACATCCAAATACATGTACCACTTAACAATTAATTCACAGAATAAATACTGAACATGCATAATATTTATTTATTAGAAAAAATAATTACACGATATGTCACAGATATTACATAAGTGGATGATAATCAACTATAATCATATATACTAGCTTATCAACTCTTCCAAACTCTATTAATAAGTTATTCGAAGAATATCTTAATACTATATTCAATTTTTTTTCTAACACATAATAATGAAAATATCTTATAATATTACGTTAATATGATAAATTACAAATGTTTAACATCGTAGGCTCAAAATTAGATGAAATAATTAATATAAGTATGAGTAAACCAATATTGCAATAAAAACCTTTGGTACATCTTAAGGTACCCTAATATAGACCATCAACTACACGAAGAGGACTTTTGACCTACATTGAGGTCGCTTTCACGACATATGGTCTTACCTTCGAATGTAAACTAATTTTTTTATGTAAACTTATATATTGAATAGCTATTGCATAAGATTATAAGTACATTTCAAATGAGATTAATGTTCATGAAATATTGTGCATATCACCGTGTTAGCTTCACGGGAATGTTTTGATGTAACTCAATATATCTTCACGCATAATGTTTTAAACTTACTTAATGGTTTAAGCATTTAGGATTAGCAAACCCTTCAATTTATTTTGTTAAAAATAAATTATGAATTAAAATAGTTTGTATGATAATAATTTATTTTAAAGTTGTTAGAATATGCCTTGAATCTGGTTTTAGAGGGTTTTCTATTTTGGGCCTATTTTTCTGGGCTTTTCTGTAACCGCCTAAAGAGTACTATATAAACCCTCTAGGGCATACTCTAAACATGTGTTCTGTATTATGTATTCTGTAATTTGTATCGGCATAACCTAAATGTATGCTGTAATCTGTATCCTCAAGATCAAACAAACTTTTCTCTTCTCCTTATTTGTGTTCTTTTCTTTATGTTTATTATAATCTTTCTTACTTCTGTTATTACAAAAGTGAATCATTTAATGATGCAAATTTTACATTATGTCTGGGTGAAAACAAATTATTATGATGGTAAAATAATAGGCTATATATCTATACAGTAAAATTATATGAAATTAGTTTAACCATTACTCTTAAAGTGGTTGTGGTTGAGTTCCACCCAATATGTAGGTATGAGTCTGGTATATAAGATAAACACGAGTAGTACAATATTTGTATTTGTAGATAATTATAAATAATTATCAAACGTGTTATTTATCATACGCACTAATTAGGGATACCTACTTATGTTATGTAATAAGGTACAAAAATGGAACGCTTATATAATGTAGTCCTAGGTATAGTTTGTGAGATAATTAAGTATTTTAATGTCTAAGTATGGGCCATAATATCATTAATTTGTTATTGATAGATTGTATTATTTTTAACTATTTTAATTAATAATATGAGTTGAGGCGCGGTTGTTTCTACGTTACGTTTTATGTTCTTTTTTACTTTATGTGATACTCTCAAATACGAGGTTAAAATTAAGGACCCACAATAGAACTTATATATATAATACATAAGTCAGTATATAATAACCTTGAAGATGATATAAGGATCTTTACAGGATAAGGTATGAAACAAGATACAATCACTAATCAAGAATATAAATTTTTTATAACTTTGTAAATTTAAAATTTATAATTCCGATTTGGAATTTGCCAGATAACTCAACTGTATCTTAAAATCTAAAAGGTTCTAACTGATGCTCTTACAACACTTCTAACTGAGTCGAGCACCTAAAACTTTCCATCTTCTTGCTTATTTGCCAACGTTAGATCAACACAAAATGAATGAGCTAAAAGACACAGTAAGTAACTATGAACACAGTCTCTAACTAACAAACTTTCGAAGTATAAACTAACTCAAAAGATTGGAACACAGGTTTAGGGTGTTCAGGGTTCAAGTGGGGTTTTGAGAAGAATGGTCAATTTGGTTTAACTACTCTGATTCAATTCTTCCCATTAAACAATTTTCAAATAATAACGCACGAGCATACCTTATGTAAAATAATAAATGTTAGATATATTTGATAATGTCATGTCTAATATTATTTGTGTTTAGTTTTCAGATCTTACTTAAATAGGACAAATCAGTACTTAACTAAAATCAGCACTTATACGGAAGTCAGAACTTAAGTTATCAGTACTTAAAGTTCAGGAGATATTTATCAGGAGATAAGATCAGGACTTAAAGGAAACTTTCAAATAAGGAAGGCGGTTGATTAAAAGGAAAGAAGATCAAGACAAACGTAAGAAGAGATATGCATGAAGAAGGAATTCTGTGAAGAATAGAATACTTGGAAGAAAAGATAACTGATTGATATATTTTAGGAAGCAGAATTATATTCCATATCAATTAGCGATTATCTTGTAACTGTGTAGTATATAAACACGGACATAGGGTTTATACTATAAATGTTATTATTTTCGAGAATATTATTCATTTGTAACCCTAGCAGCTCTCATGATATTTTGTTCATCACTGAGAGATGACAGTTCTACATTGTAACAGAGTTTAATAAAGTTTGTTTTCTGTTACTTGTGTTCTTTAAATTTGATTTGATTGTGCTATACACTGTATTCAACCCCCTTCTACAGTGTGTGTGACCTAACAAGTGGTATCAGAGCCTATCTGTTAACACACAAACATTTAAGATCCAAAAACAATCATGTCCGAAGCAGAAACTCCAACCAAGCCCACAAAACTGAAGAACCTCCAAAGACTCAAATCCATAGTCGATATGAGGCTATTAGAGTTCCCATACTGAAACCATCTGAATATCCCATATGGAAGGTGAGGATGACTATGTTTTTGGAAGCTATAGATCCAAAATATCTTGACAGAATCAATGAATGACCTCACAAGCCAACAAAACTCGTTGTTGTAGTTGCAGGTGAAGCAGCAAGGTCTGTACCAAAGGAGAAGAGTGATTACACTGCTGAAGATATCGCATCAATTGCTAAGGATGCTAAGGTACGACACTTGCTGCATAGTGCCATTCATAGTGTAATGTCAAACAGGGTAATTATTTGCAAGACTGCAAAGGAGATATGGGATGCTTTGGAGACAAGATGCCAGGGAACTGATTCGATTAAGAAGAACAGGAAGACTATACTCACTCAAGAGTATGAACACTTTGACTCAAAGCCTAATGAGTCATTGACTGATTTATATGACAGATTTGTCAAACTCTTGATTGATTTGTCACTAGTTGATAAGGATTATGATCTTGAAGATTCAAACCTTAAATTCCTATTAGCTCTTCCTGAAAGTTGGGATTTGAAGGCAACAATTATAAGAGACAACTATAATCTTGAAGAAACAATTCTTGATGAAATTTATGGGATGCTCAAGTCTCATGAACTTGAGATGGAACAAAGAAGCAAAAGGAAAGGAGGAAAGTCAAGGACAGTTGCTTTTAAGGCTGAGGAAGAATCCCCCAAAGCAGCTACCTTAAGGAAAGGCAAGGGAAAAGCGCTCATCACAAAGACTGATATTGAATCATCAAGTTCTGATAGTGATGATGACTCAGAAACTGAAAGCTTGCCTGAGATGGATGCTGATGAAGAGATGATGAAGCTGTGTGCTCTTATGGTGAAAAGAATCACATGGATTTCATACAGAAAGTTCAGTAAGGGAAAGAAATTTTCCAGGAAAGGTGCAAGTTCTGATAAGAAGAGTTTCAGAAAATCTGAAGGCAAAGGAGGGAAGCCTGACAGAGGAGATTACACAAATGTCAAATGCTACAACTGTGGTGAGAAAGGCCACATATCTCCTGATTGCAAGAAAGTGAAGAGTGACAAAGGCAAGGCTCTTGTCACAAAGAAGAAAAGCTGGACAAACACTTCAGATTCTGAAAGTGAGGTGAACTATGCCTTGATGGCAAATGCTGATAGCAGCTCTGAAGCTGCTGAGTTAAAGGTACCTTAAACTACTTATGCCTTTCATACTGATGATATTAATGAGTTGAGAAGATATCTTAAAACCATGTTCATTAGTTATAGAGATCAAACATTAACATGTGAAAGATTAACTTCTGAAAATCTTGCCTATAAAAAGAGGAATGATTATTTAGAAAAAGAGTTAGTCATGTTCCATCAAACTCAGAAAGATAGAGATGATGCTTTCTATGTTAGGGATGAAGTACTTAAAATGAATGAATTTCTAAAAACTAAGTTAGAAAAGGAAAGAGAGATTATCAGGACTTGGACTAACTCTGACAGAACAACTCAGAATTTGTTAAGTAGTGGAAACTGGAAAGAGGGCTTAGGTTATGGAGATGATAAGAATGATAAAGGAACTGTAGAAATTAAGCCTATAGTTATTAAACAAAAGCCAAAGTTAAAACCCGTTAAATTTGTAGCTGTAAAGTCTGATACTGATAAATCAGAAGTTAAAGAGGAATTAACTTCTGACAAACTAAAACAGGAAAAGACAACTGAAGTTAACGTAGGCTTAGTGACAAAAAAAACAGCTTAAGCATAAGCTGAAAGATGTTAAGAATGTAAACAAGGTAAAGTCACCTAGGAAAAATAGGAATGGAAAAGAAGGTGTGAATAAAAACAATGATTTTAAGCCTGTTCCTAATGCTCCTAGAAAAACATGTCATAACTGTGGAAGTTCTAACCATCTGGATTCTTTTTGCAGGAAGAATAAGAACATAAACTCCTTACCTTCAAAGTCAGGAGTTAAGAGTTAGTCTGTTAGATATAGGCCACAAAATCCTTGTTTTCATTGTGGTAGTTTATGTCATTCCATTTATACTTGTAAGGAATATCATAGTTTGTACTATGATTATTATCAAATAAAACCTTCTTTAAAGAAAGTTAGCATTGTTCCTTCTAGTGTAAGTTCTGATACAAAGTCTGATAGTGAAAATGCTGATAAGAAAAATGTTAACATAAACTCTGATGTTAAATCTGCTGCAAATGTTAATAAACTTAATAAGGCCAAAGGATCCAAGCAAGTCTGGGTCCTTAAAACTAATCATTAATGGTCTTTGTGATTGCAGGGCAACAGGAAAAACATCCTAGTTCTGGATAGTGGATGTTCAGGACATATGATTGGAAATAAAGCCCTGCTTTCAGACTTTCTGGAGAAAGCTGGCCCAAGTGTTTCTTATGGAGATGGCAACATTAGAAAAACACTGGGTTATGGCAATATCAATCTTGGGAATGTCATCATTAAAGAAGTAGCTCTGGTCTCAGGACTTAAACACAATCTGCTGAGTGTTAGTTAAATCTGTGATAGAGGTTATCATGTGGATTTCTTTGAAGAACACTGTGAAATTGTAAGCAAATCTACAGGAAAAGTTGTTCTGAAAGAATACAGGCATGGTAACATTTATGAAGCCAATCTTTCAACAAGTACTGATGGTTCTGCAATCTATTTGTTAAGTAGAGCATCAATTGAAGAAAGCTAGAATTGGCACAGGAAACTCTCTCATTTAAATTTCAATAATATAAATGAACTAGTCAAGAAAGATCTTGTGAGAGGACTGCCAAAATCAGTATTTTCCCCTGATGGCCTTTGTGATTCATGTCAGAAGGCTAAATAAAGAAAATCTTCATTCAAGAGCAAGACTGAATCATCAATTCTTGAGCTTTATCACCTACTACATGTAGATCTATTTGGTCCAGTGAATGTCATGTCTACTGCAAAGAAGAAATATGCTATGGTCATAGTGGATGAGTTCACCAGATACACATGGGTGTATTTCTTGCACACAAAAAGTGAAACTGCATCTATCTTGATTGATCATGTCAAGCAACTGGATAAATTGGTCAAAGATTCTGTGAAGATCATAAGAAGTGATAATGGCACTGAGTTTAAGAATTTGACAATGGAAGAGTTCTGCAAAGACCATGGAATTAAGCAGGAATTCTCTGCTCCTGGAACTCCACAGTAAAATGGAGTTGTTGAGAGAAAGAATAGAACTCTTATTGAAACTGCACGAACAATGCTTGATGAAGCAAAGCTACCAACCTATTTTTGGGCTGAAGCTGTGCAGACTGCTTGTTTTACTCATAATGCAACACTCATTAACAAGCATGGAAAGACACCATATGAGATGGTGAAGAAAAAGAAGCCAAATCTGAAGTATTTTCATGTATTTGGATGCAAGTGTTTTGTTCTTAAGACTCACCCTGAACAGCAATCCAAATTTGATTTAAAAGCTGATGAAGGAATTTTTGTTGGATATCCACTTTCCACAAAAGCCTTCAGAGTCTACAATTTAAGAACAAGGGTTGTCATGGAATCTATCAATGTCTCCTTTGATAATAAGAAGATTACTGGACTTGAAGATTTCAATGATCATGATCAGCTGAGATTTGAAAATGAAGACTTACATTCTGATACTGAAAATCCTGACAGTCTAAATCCTGATACTGCAAACTCTAATGGATTAAACTCTGATGTTATTGAAACTGTGGTGACTACGCCAAAGCAAGATGCACTTGTGCAGGGGGAGCATACTGAAGATACAACCACATCTCAAGAAGCATCAGAACATACAACTGGCTCTTCAATTTCTGATTCATCAAGTTCTGATAAGCCAAGTTCTGATAATTCTGAAAACTCAAATTCTGAAGGATCCAACTCAGAGAGCATAATTTCAGGGGGAGCATCAAAAAATGTTGATGAAGATAGCATGGATCATGGGGGAGCATCCTGTTCTAGAGAAAACCTTCCATCTGCAGGGAAGTGGACTAAATCACATACACCTGACTTAATTATTGGAAATCCTGATGCAGGTGTCAGAACTAGACCAGCTACTTCAAGTGAATGTCTCTATAATTCTTTTCTTTCTCAGACTGAACCAAAGAAAGTGGAAGAAGCTCTTCAAGATGCTGATTGGGTGCAAGCAATGCAGGAAGAGTTAAATGAATTTGAAAAAAATAAAGTTTGGACCCTAGTGCCAAGACCAAAGAACAGATCTGTTGTTGGTACAAAGTGGGTGTTCAGAAACAAAACTGATAGTGATGGCATAATTACAAGGAATAAAGCAAGGTTGGTTGCAAAAGGATATTCTCAACAGGAGGGAATTGATTATGATGAAACATTTGCACCAGTTGCTAGATTGGAAGCCATAAGGATATTTTTGGCTTATGCTGCTCATAAGAAGTTTACTGTCTTTCAAATGGATGTGAAAAGTGCTTTTCTCAATGGAGAATTGGAAGAGGAAGTATATGTTGAACAACCTCCAGGCTTTGTAGATTCCAAATTTCCAAATCATGTCTACAGGCTTGATAAAGCACTTTATGGCCTTAAGCAAGCTCCAAGAGCATGGTATGAGACTTTAGCTCAGTTTCTTCTGGAAAGTGGATTTAACAGAGGAACTATTGACAAAACACTGTTCTACCTCAACCATGGAAAGGACTTACTTTTGGTGCAGATATATGTTGATGATATCATTTTTGGTTCTACAAATGACAGACTTTGCAAGAAGTTTGCCAAACTGATGCAGTCAAGATATAAAATGAGTATGATGGGGGAACTTAGCTATTTGCTGCAGGAAGCTGTTGTGCACAGATTCTTTGGATGAAGAATCAATTACTGGATGATAGGTTAACATATTTTAAAATCCCTATTTACTGTGATAATCAAAGTGCTATTGCTATAATAGGTAATCCAGTTCAACACTCCATGACAAAGCATATCAGCATTAGGTACCATTTCATAAGGGAACATGTGGATGAAGGTACAGTGGAATTGCACTTTGTTCCAATAGATCAACAACTAGCAGATATCTTCACAAAACCACTGTGTGAAGCTACTTTTACAAGATTGGTAAATGAACTTGGAATGGTTTCAGGTTCTTTCTCTAAATCTGCTTAGTTTGTGTTCTGATGCATCAGACTTTATGATCAGTATTTACAAATATTACTATCTTTGTGTATTATGTGCTTAATTCCAAATTGCTTAAGTACTGATTGTTGTCTGATGTGAATTTCTAAACTCTGATAGTGATATGAATATTTCTGTGATTATTCAATCCAATGAGGATAACTATGCTAGATGCTGACCTAGTAGTCTTTAATATACTAACAAGTCCCATGTTTGAAGTAATTGTTTATGTGGAAATCTATTAATACAAGCAAATTCTGATATTGAGCTTAGTTAAGTTTACTTTGTCTATCTTATTACTAAGTCAAAAACTAGAATAATGCTTCTTATCTATTAAGTTCTGATGTTAGTAAATCTGGTGAATGTAGTAAGTGTTGATAAGTCTCACTTATCAAAAGAAAAGGAAAAGAAAAAGAAATAAAAATCAGGTACTCCTTTGAGATCTAGAGTAAAAACTGTGGAAGGGAAGACCCAAGTGCATTGCTGGTATTAAGTAATATGCATCAAAAAAGCAAAATAAATATTTTTCTTGGTGACTTTTCACACTCTATGATTACTGGAGAAATACTCTGATAATAGCATAAATTCTGATATGCAGTCGTGACTCACTTACACTGAGAAGCCACTGTAAAATGGAATTTCAAAAGATGCACAAAATGAGCACAAAACAGTTGAGGTGGACTCATGCATGAACTCATTCTAAAGTAGACTTCAGAATCATGACATATTTTAAGCAAAGTTCTTAGTTATGCCTTATTTCTAAGATGTATTGAAGTAAATCAGACTTTAATCGTTATCTGATATTTAGCTTACTGCACACACATACACTCCATATGAATGATGAAAATTACTATAGTGATAAATGTTGTTTTAGATGAATGTTTAAGTGTCAGTTGCATAAATTCTGAGGACAAGTGCTGATGGAAGTTCTGATGATTAAGTTCTGAAGAAACGAAATCAGAATTTGTGTGAAGAATTACAAAAATGGGCATTCACTTCTCGAGTTAAGAAATCATGTTCCGATGACTGTTAAGTTCTGATATAAGTCTACGTTCTGATATTAAACCTTGATTCTTTACTTGACTTATTTGTGATTAAAATCTGAAACAGTCTTATTTAAAATCAATGGCTGTTAAATCCTGTTTTAAACTTCCAATGGCTGTTATTATTCTCATCAGTCTAGGGAGACGAGGTAGAATTATTTCTACCTATAACCATTTAATTTTCCTTGCATCTCTTGGTATTCTATTGGCTATATAAACCAACACCTCATTCCAGCAAACACATCTCTCATTTTCTCTCATACACATTTCTTTTTCACTCATCACAAACATGGTTCACTTTAACTTAGTTCTGAACTATGATGCTTTCACTATCAACTTAAGGTGTCCTGAGTGGCAGCAGGAATGGCATGTCACTGCCATTCCTGATGATATCTGGGACTCAGTTCCCCAAGAGGTCCTCACAGACCTCTTGTTCTTCTACATGGACTATCATCGCCATCTTGAGCATCTGGAAGTGGAACGGAGAGAAGCTCTCCGACAGCAGGAGCGAATCATTCGTCTAGCTGTTCTTTTTGTTGAGAGTAGGAAGAAGAAATAATTGCAGTTATCAGTTTCTCTTCACCGTCAGCTTTGTCTGGCTTTTTAGCTTAGGACTAAAGCTGTTGATGTTAGGATTTGTAGCTTAGGACAATCTTGTACTTTTCAGCATGTAATTTAAATTTCATGAAATGTATTTGCTCAATATATTAATGAAATTTTATATTTATGCAAGATTTTGTCTCTGAGTCGTTTGATATTCTGATAACATTTTAAATCCTGATACTAACCATATTCTGATGATCTTTTTAGCTCTGATATAAATTAAGTTCTGATTCTGACGTGGCAGTATCTGTTTACGTGGTTTACTAATGGTCATTCTATCATTGTCATATTTTTATAGAATATTGGTAAAGCGGTAATAGTAATTTATTAAGTGGGAACAGTTTTAAAATTTAAAATTAAACTGAACGACCTTGATAAATGGGATTAATTGGTATGTGGAACGGTTTTTCCTTGAAAAACTGCATGTGATAAGTAATGATTACTGAATACCCGTGCCCATTAATTATCTTTTACTGCTGCATGTCTGACAGGTGTCTCAATAGTTACTTTTTCTACCGTGTATAAGTAAAAGAGAGAAAAGATTGTAATATCTTTTATTTACTTTCATATTTTATCTCTCTCTTTTTCCTTTTATTCTCTCTCATCTACTGACGATTTTTCATACAGACATTTTCTCAAACACCTTACAGGCAATTTTCTTTCTCACAAATTCTCATGGCACCCAAGGACATAATTTTTGATGGAGCTACGTTTGTTCCTAATAACTTCTCTGCTATTCTTAGCAAATCAGAATCACCCTCTGAACTTCACTTCATTCAGGACTTTCTTGCTAGTTCTGATATTGGGTATACTCTGACTGAACCCGAAGCAGTCTCTGGTACTCAAGTCCTGGAGTTCTGGAGAAGCGGTGTATATGATGATGGTGGTACTCAAGTGTGACGGCCTCAACCCCGGGATCAGGAGTTGACGTCACTAAACACCATTACCAAAAATATAAACAACAGAATTGTTATTAGAATATATTAACTTGACCCCAAACCAAGATCCGATCCAGGTTCAAGTATAATTCAGGTTCTTATTATTACAAACTCTTTATTCACTATCTAAGACACACTACTTTATTCAGCAACTCTTCAGACCTCATGGTCTGATACAAACTACCTCAGAGGAGCCAGGTCCAGTAGGGGTGGGAACACGGGTCGGTCTGACTGATCTTCTAGGCATCTGCGAATTGTACATAACAGTTTGCAAGGGTGAGCATAATAGCTCAGCAGTACCAAATATGAATAATAGATTAAAACAGTAATGTAACAATAATGGGAACAGAGCTGTAATCATGATATCAACATTTCATAATGATAATCAAAGTAACTGGATATCACTAATTAGCATGCTTTGTGAAAACAACATTATAGTGTGCTGCGTAATACCAGAGTCCAATTTTTGAATGCTAATCATTTTATAAAACCGCTGTATCAATCAATCATGCTTTCATATAATTCACAAATCCCAATCAGATACATAGCGGATATGTGAAGACAGCTGATCAGGCTATCAACACCAGACGGCTCTAACTGCCATCCCATTTACGTGTTCTGGAACTCAGAGACTAGCTAGGTCTCTGACCTGCTGGACTAAATGGTTTTATAATACGCGCAACCGAATTAGCCTCTTACGCCACCTCAATAGGCCTACTCTGGCCCCAATGTATCCCATATCTGACCATTTTATCCAGTTTTCAAAATACTTGTACCTATCTCCTTTCAAAACCATTTATTTAACCAGCACACATATAAAAGTCCAGTTCGCAAATCATTTCATTCGAGATAGGTACCTTTCGAAGTTACTTTTCCCCAAAACAATTCGAAAATAGTGATTTATAACTACAGGGGATACGTAACTTAAAACGCTTATGTTCCATTACAAGAATAAAACATTTAGCTATTCATATACACTGAACCATAAAAGAATGGTCAGGGGTACTTGCCTTGCAATGCTTTACAAACCCTAATAGCTTTCACGCTGACTTTGATCCTGGAACAACTCGACTGGGATCTACAATTACAGAATACCCTAATTAGTTATACTGACATGCTTGATATTCTCAAATCCTAATAACCCAAATCCGACAACCCGGCTCGTATTATTATTATACACATAAACATGTAATCACATCTCTCGAGCATAAATAGGGATAACACGTAACACATAATTATGTACGATTATAAATATATTTTTAGAAAATTTTGGCAGCAACTTCTTTATTTATAAGACCACCCGTCGATTATAATCGACGTCAATAATTCTCAATAATTCACAACATTATTCCGTAAAACCCAACACCAATAAAAATTTTACTATTTAAATCCAAACATATTTTACATAATTATTTTATTTTATTTATTTATAGAATTTAGGACTCAGAACATCGTCATCACCGTCCACCGTTGAATCACCGAAGTTCATCGTCAACGGCGACACAATTTATTGGCGCCCGATATAATACGGGTTCCCAAATAAATCATACCGATTATTTGAAAATCGTTTCCAACACGAATAATTAATATCACAAATATTAATCAATAATTCCCTGCAATAATGGAATTTAAACAAAATTAAAATTTGCAATAAACCATCCCAACAGAACATAAACAGCCCACCAAAATCCAAACCACAAGCCCAACAGTTAACATAACTGTAAGGCCCAACACAAAACCAAGGCCTGAATGAACAAGCCCAGCAAAATAACCCAACTGAACAAACCACAAAATTGAACGGGAACCCAGCCGCACACACGCGCAGCGCGTGCAGCAGCACCAAGACACAACTGCACCACTGCACAGGTAACACACGCGCCACCGCGCCACACACACACACACACATACACACATGGCACACACACACATATATATATATATATATATATATATGTATACCAAATGTATAAATCAAAGCCAAGCCAACCGGAAAACAGGGGCGGCTTACCGGAGGAATCACCGGAAAAACAAAGAAACGAAGAGAAGGAAGTCACACAGAGAAGAGAGATTTCGAGGAGAGAGATGAGAGATTAACTCGGCTGCAAGAGAAAAGAACAGGGCCCGTTTTCGGAAATAACAGAGAAGGAAAAGAAAATGAGGCGTGGACACGTATCTGTTAATTGGATATGTGTCAATTTCTTTTTATAAGATTTTGACACGTATCCCAGATATACCCGGGAACTGCAATTTTATCCTGAAACTGAATTTAACGAAATAAGTTGCGATTAAAACAACCTCCAAAAAATTACGAAAACAGCGCTAGAATATTATAAATATCCCGAAATAAATAAAAATATAAATTTCAAAATTTTTAAACAATTTTTAAGGTACGCTTTATACCCGCTTTTTAACCAATAGCGAAACAACGCGCGGGTAAAACGATTTCCGAAAATTTCCAAA